>NC_142670.1:3257500-3270000 GCF_964200805.1 Pocillopora damicornis
AGGATAAATTACAAACAAGTGAAGGCAAATTTCCAGTACCAAAATTTTCCATGCTTGGTCCTACCACTTCCCCTAACATTCCAGAGTTCGCGTGCCTCTCTTGTTTTGGTGTCATTATTCAACCGTACCGAGGACTTACTGTTGCGAAACAAAATTGACACCTGTAGATTGTTAAATTAGCTCAAACTCTATAACTTTCGAAATGAAAATCTGTTATTTGTGAAACGGAAAATGTTTAGGTCTGTAATTTACAACAATAGAATTGCAGACAACTCAATGCCACCAACCGTTAGGATGAATCTGTCAGTTCACTACCAGCGTGGATTACGTTCGTAACCTTGAAGGTAATAACAACTTGGGTAAGAACGAAAAGAAAATCTTCTTGGTGTACTGTGAACGCTGAACGAGAACTCTGGAAAGTTACAGAGGTTTGTATCCAAGCATCGAAAATTTTAGGAACCAGAAATTTGCCCTGACCTGTTTGTAATTTCCCCTCAAACAGCTTTTTCTGTCTTCAGCAGAGTATCCAAAGTGATTTGAGAGGGAGAAAGGAGACGGTTAATAAGTTATTAATTGGCTTGAATGCTTGAAAATATTTCCAGCTGGCAAAACAAGTTATATTTATGAAAATAGCAACGAAACTAGGGATGTACTCGGCGACCCACGACTCACGTGGGCAGAGATAAAAAAATCCGGACCGCACTAAGAAGCAATCAAAATGCAGGATTCGTTAATTTACGTAGAAATATCAGATTATGAACTACACAAAGTGTGGAGAATGTCAAAATTAAAGAATTAAATTTGGCACTCCGGTTATTACAGACATTGTTGCGTTGCTTTAAAGGACAAACAAACAAGATAAAATACGTTACAGTGTTTATATTTACAAAACAACACGCATACTCTCTAAAAGAATTGTGCAGTTTCTCCCGAGATTTAGCACACGGAACCCGATGAGCTAGCCCTACTTTTTGCAAATTTGTTTCAATCACTAATGGAGTTACTCTGTTGTGGACCAAAACGGTTTTGAGCGATAAATTCGACATTTCCCTGCCACCATCAAAATCAACTGGACAAACCCAGTTTGATGTATTGCGTGACGAGATTGTGCAAATTTTCCCACTTTTTATATTACCTGTTTCGCAGGTTCTACGAATTGAAACCAAAATTAGTCAATGTAACGAATTAAAATCAAAAGTTACACTGTATTAAATGGATGGAAGAACTTTACATTTTTATGATAATCTTATCTTTTAAAATTTTGATATGGAAAAAAATGAAACAGTTATTAGCATGTTCCAAGTGAAAGTACTAGTTGACACCCGCAGCACAACGAAAAATGTGAGGCAGTGAAAGAAAGCCAGACTGACTAGAGATGTTTTCGAAGTTTTCGGAATTAAAGTTGTAGTCGGATCACATGAGTAATATATTTCCATTTTCTCGAGAGTGAAGGCTATTATTTAACTAAAAATTTATTCGCAAGTGCCAATCTGGGCTATCTGCACTAGCAGACAAAACCAGAATTCTTTTGACATAATCAAAGGACAAATTGTGTCATGACAGATTTTTGTCTCGCTTTTTTCATCCGCTTAAAATTTCAAAGCTGTCAAATTTTGTCAGCGCTTGATCTGCTCATGAGACCAGCCGGCATATTTTGCCAATGGACTTAAACTCCAGTTTCCAGGATTCATCGTAGGTCGTTTCAAAGTTTTAAAATCCTCGAGTCTCGCACCAAAAGAAAGTTAATGTTTTTATGTTCTCTTCATCGGCTCCAATATGTTGTAGTTTGGACAATTTTCTACTATAAAGTTAATTGTTATATACTATCAACTTTATTTCTGTGCTTAAAAATAAATAAATAAATAAACAAATAAATAAACAAAAGCACCAAAATTGGTTTCTACGGTTCAGACCTGATTACCGGTTAAATGATTAATCAGTTTATCATATGGTATTCTCGGGTAATTTGATTCTAAAACAAATAATTATTCCTTATAATGCCAACGATGCCACGTAAGTGTGGTTAAATATCATCAACCTAGCAAAGCCTGGGTTCAGACCTGATTACCGGTTAAATGATTAATTAGTTTATCATAAACTGTTGTTCTCTGGCAATTTGATTCTTAGACAAATAATTATTCTATAAAATGCCAACGATGCCAGGTAAGTGTGGTTACACATCATTAACCAAGCTAAGTCTGTGCTTAAGAACATTTCCCAGCAGCTGGACAAAAAAATATATATTTATCAATACAACTTGAATTAACTTGAATCAGCTACAGCCTAAGCAACATAAGTGAAGCTGGTTATAAATGCATTTAGTATTCTCCTATTCCATTGACAAGACCAAAGTTCAAAGTCCCTTGATTACTCTCGATCCTGCACAGGAATCCCAGTATCATTGTGACTTTGACGAGCTTGAGAGTTTCCTCTATTGTCACCTTGCCTTTGATTAGATAAATCTGGGAGGACTTTTAAGATTCTTCTTTTGAAACGCCCCCTTGTCTAGATAGGAATTAAAGTTCAAATCAGAGGTACTTATTATGTTTAACAAGTTTTTCTTGATATGAATTACAGAGACTCAAAATTCATATATACCTCACTATTTCCCAAACAGTGACAGAAGAAAATAAAGAATCCCTTCGACAAAATATAGATAAAACTCCATTAGTTGATAATAAAATAAATAAGCAAAAAGATACAGAAATAAAAGCAGCTTTACTCTTCTGTTCTTTCTTTCTTTCTTTCTTTCTTTTTTTTTTGTTTGTTTTTTTTTTTTTGTCGTCAATGTAGGGTTGTGTCCTTTAGAACAACTCTGCTAGATATCTCTTTTCCTTATCATCTACGATTGTTGACTTATCTGAGGCTTATTTTCCCGAATATAACTCTATCCGTCAGATGTAGTTCATGTTGACTCTAACATCATTTTTAAGCAGAGCTAAGGCTTTAAAGATAAAAAATACAATTGCAAAAGGAAGGTTTAAATGGTCGCGAGTCGGCTTATTTACGGAGGGTCACGGGTCTGGTGTCTAAAAGTTATTCTGAATTATCCTGAGATATGGAGGCGCTTTTCAGTATTTCTGACGCTTATCACGTTGTAAGTACGCTCTTATCTCTACCCATGAGTAACCAAATGCTTGAACAAACCTTTAAGATTTTAGACGACGTTACCTGATTGGAATTAAGAATTACAAAAATGTAGGAGAAGGCGATGTGTAACGGCACAAGGAAGCCAACCAGCCACGTGACACCCAGCAATGGAGCCAACACCACGCATGCACGGACACCATGCCTGATAAAGACCAAATGAATAGTCACTTTGAAAACACAAGCGTTAAACTGAATTCTAAATCTTTTTCCCACAAGTTGAAATAAAGAAAGATTGAAAACTCTTAAATTGAAGGTAATGAATAGTCGCGATATAATGTTGGGAGTGACAAAAGAAGCACTTTGAAGGTCTTCCATCGAAAACGCACCATATTTTATGTGCTAGGGCGTCATTCAAAGCCTGTCAAGCCTGTCCAGGCCAGTTTTTCTTTGTAACAAGCAATAATACGAGATTATTTAAAGTCTAAGCACTTTAAAGAAAAAAAATTGACATTATGGAAGCATTTAGGGAGAAGTAACACTAATCATCCCACCTGATCTGCTCAGTTTGGCTCTCCTTCACATGTTGGATTGTTGTTAATTCCTTGATAACTCGCACGAGGATCATCATGTTAATCTTCAGTTATTAAAAAGGAAAAAAAAAGAAGAGGGAGAAGATGAAAAACGGCAAAAATGGAACTGTCGGATATTTTTTATTGCCCTTGCCTCTATTGTAAGTTTTTAAATAGGAATTTTAAAGACTCATCAAGAGAATAGAAATGATAAAAAAATGTTGATCTAATCAACGGTGAAACAAATATTTTCAGATGACTAAAACTGGTATCCATCGAAGAAATTTAATCTGTTGCCACTTACAATTGCGATCAGTCCAACAAAGGAAACAAATATCCAGATGATATTATTAGAGGAGGACATCCAGCAGCTTAGAATTTGAAAAAAAAAAGGCACAGGGGAACAAAGTTCAAAATTGTTTTCTACGTCGATAGCAGCATTTAAAGGTGTTTCATGGCAGAATGTCAAATCCAAACTCATTTTTGATACAGCATGTTGCCTTTACGTTACATTAAAAAACTCTTCCACTACTTGTACTGTAATACATTGAGAGATCCACAGCTTGCAGCTTGAAAGAAGGGGGTGCCTGGTGGGTAAGGGGGGGGGGGGGGGAGGCCAGTTAAAAGGGCTGCAGGTTTCTGTTATTAAGCCCTTGCATTCCTTAGTCCTGGTTCACAAAATATAGGAGTCAGGGAAAAGGGAAGGTCACACTATGGCACCAGGATTTTTTCTCCTTTACCTTCCCCCATTCCCCCCTTTTTTTTCAGGTTCATAAATTCAGGCTTCCACCATTTTTTATGCAGTCGATAAAATTAACAAAATTTAAAACTTACTTTTCATCATTGACAAAAGTTTCGATTCCATCATTTCCTGCAGCGATTGGCAGAGATACAGCAACTACGATTGCAGGCAGTCCTGAGGAAAGTAAAGATAAAAGATTGCCAGTTTAAGTTAGACATTATAGCAAAAATAATCAAGTTGTAGTGTTATTACATTTTCCAAAGCCGATGACTGTAGAAGTTGATGATTTTAATGAACCACCGACGGTAAGTTGTTACGCGATTATATGAATTTTCAATGTGATTTTTTTATGTTGTTAACTCTCGAAACCTTTTGGCTGTGGGTATGAAATTACTAAATCACCGCAAATTCGACAAAGCTGACGAAGGGCTAACGCTCGAAACGTCAGCTTTTTTACTCTTTACGGTGGCTAATTTACGTTTTCAACCCAGTTGTTAACACTAAATTACCTTCTATACTCTCCCACCGACGCAGCACCACAGTTTCTTTAGAAACTTACCCCTTCATTCATCTGCCTTACTTCAGCCAACTAAATTTGCATTTATAACTAACTCTAATGAGCACCGGGAATATTTAACTATTAACTTAGGTACAACTCGAGACGATGCAATGGTTTCCAAAAAATGCGTGTGTTCATTTGAAGATTTAAAAAACAAAGCCATTTTAAGATCTTTTTGTTCAGTTTGGTTTTTGCAAATCAGAATCGAGATATTTCCTCAAGTATTTCTTCAAGTCCTATCCCATTTTTCTCATTTCTTGCTCCTCACCCCAGCAAAAGCCATGATAGCGATACATTTTATCGCTAATGTTGTAAACCTTTACAACAAATAAATAGATATAAATCCCCTCGACAAGCATCCAGCAAAAACTGGCCATCAGGAAATACTGCATAAGAGCTGCCACAGCTACACAAGCGGCCTGCAAGAAATAGATAATCCGTAAAAGTGTTATAATTTTCCCGTCAAATGGTATTTGCCGAAATAATAATCCGAAAAACAGAAAGAAACAGAAACCAAAATAAACAGAATGAACAAGGCAAAACTACGACATAGAAAACATGCAAAACCGAGGGAAAAAAAAAAGAGAGAACAAGAACAAGAAAAAGAATCACTCGATGGATCAGTCAGTCTTCAAATCATTAAGAAGCTGGACCAAATTAAATACAAGCAAACAAACAAACAATTACAAGAACAGGAGGTTCAAAGAGTCACCTGGTTTTCAGTGAAGTCGATTCCAGCGAAAAAGATGATATGTCCTGCTCCAATGCAGGATGTCAGACTAACCCGTATGTGACACAAAGGTAAGTTTCTGTCTCTGCAAACGAGCCAATAAATAGTAACTAATTGAAATTGATTTAGCAGTCAGACTAAAAGGATCAATGAATTGTAAAGGAAACCATCAAAAAGACAATTGCAAATGATCCACCAAACGAACGAATAACATAATTATGCTGACATAATACACTTTTTATAGGAATTAATTTGTGAATAACGAATGAATAAAAGAATACTGACCAGAAAGTTTCCATTGAAATATCATATTTTAAGAAAGATCATCTCAAAACGTTTGATTTCTTTTCCAGATACGGTCGATCTGTGCTGACATCGATCCAGAACTGATTCGATGACTTATTTTCCATCCTTTTAGACATAGTTAATTTCTCACAATACAGTTCAAGGGATATCAGTGTTAATTAAATGTACTTACGTGAGCTGAAGATAGCTGATAATTGTGAGTACGACTCCGGTGAGAGATAAAGCCATCCCTACTCGAGTAAGGAGTGTCAATATTTTGTCATGTTCATCTGACGAACGAGTTTTATCCTGATTGAAAAACTGTAAAGATCATAATTATTTTATCTGTATCAAAGGAAATGTTTATATTAATTAATAAAAATAAATGCGATACTTTTATGCTTCTATGTAGCTTTTTAGGTCCATATAATTTTATTTTGTAGAAAAAAACAAATAGTCACCTTCCCGTCATCAGCATTGTTGGTGAAATCCATGAGTACAGCGAAGTGGGTGAGATGATTGCATACACATTCCGTGTAATGATCTGATATCATCTTTGTTTGACATCCTTCACTTGACCAACCCCCAAAGCTTTAAAAACGAATAAGACAAGGAGAAAGGAGTCAAAATAACTTTTTTAATTAGAAACCTCCTTCTCCCTCCACCTGAAAATAATTCAGTCCACTCTACTAATATCTCCAAAGTGATTTCTAATACTTTGAGCTTCCTTTACTATGAAAAATTGGAAGAATTAACGCCGCTAATAAAATATATGCCACTGTAGTGCTTACTTTTCTTCAGAGAAGCTCCAGAATACACATGTTCTTTTTTTACGATTCACCTAAAGGAAAAATAGAGTCAAGTGTTGTGATTCAAAGGGTAATATAGCGAGGCTTCAGTGCTCGCCCCAGTGATGCCTTACTAGTAGCTGACTATTAAGGCGTCATCAATTATAGAATATTAGTGTTACCCTCCAAGTTAAATGGTAATTCTGAACATGAAGGTCGGTGGGGCAGCCCCACAAATGAGGTCTAAATTTGTTTTCAATAAAAGTGAATTTGAATATTAAAGAATATGGTTAGGAAATGACGGTTTTTCCTCTTCTTTTTTGTATTTCAATTAAGGAGTCGAAATGCGATGAAATGTGATTGGTTTGGGGCTCATACAATGTAACGCGAACTTAATCCTAACTTACATCGACTGTAATGGGAACCCGTAGCAACGGAAAGGAACAAATAAAGAAAAACAAAAACAAACAAGCAAACAATCAAAGGAAAATGATAAAAAAAGAAAAAATACCTTCGTGTTTTGAAAAACCAAGGTGACGTTCTCTGCGAGCACTTCTAGCAAAGGATCTACTACAGCGGATATAATTTTACTGTCCAGTATCCTGAAATAAACCAAACTCAGCAATCACAAATTAGCCTCTTTTTTTTTCCTATTTTTTTTCTGTCTGTGGCTTATATTTTAAAATTTACAAACCAGGTTTTGTTGGTTCCTCCAGAGCCTGCTGAGTAGTTTGAAAAAAGCTCCTGAAGGCTGTTGTATTCAATCCCGAGTACTACGGATCCTATTTTTAAGAGGAAGGAGAACTGAATTTAAAAAAAATGAAATCGACCACTTACGAGCTGCTGGTCCTACTATGCGAAAAAGAGTAGATAAAAATGAAGTCCAATGAATTTTCAGGTTCGCCGAGAAGTGAAGAACTAAACCAAAATGAATACACCTACCATTCGGATGTAGATTAGCTGAGGGAATCTTGATAAAGTTCTCCTCATTGCTTCCATTGAAGAGAAAATCCATTCCTTTTCGGTGAACATTACGTTTGACTTGAAACGCTATGGTAAAAGTGTTAATAATGATGATGATGAAAATAGTCATATCATCAACGATGACGATAACAATAACGATAACAGATACGATAACGGTAACAACAACGGCAAAGACAATGGTAACGATAACAATGTTTTTTAGCAAAATATAACGAGTTTTTCTTCAACTTACCCAGTTCTTTGCTGGTAACATTAGCTTCGGGATTTGTGATTTTTAATCTACGTTTGGCAAATCTGATTATAAACTCCTCAAGGGCAAAGGAGGAAAACATAGCTTCTTCCCCTTCTTCATCTGCGAGAATATCCCTTTGTTTATGGCGGAACCGAATTTTTTTAATTGCAGTTGCAAATATTGGTAAAGCGACCTGGGTTAAAATGGGCAAAATCGAACATGTCAGGAATTAACTCCTGCAAACTAAGAAAACAAATTAGCACAACAAAACAGGCAAACGAACAACAACAACAAAAATTGAAACAGAAACACAGCAATTATGGGAAATTATTACGCGGTGGCTATATTCAGTAATTTTTGCATAACTGCCTTCAACGGCCCTTTGAAATGAACATTTAGAGTCTCTGTGATAGGTGGCTAAATGTATCCCATTTAGTCAATCTCTAAGTGCTTAATGAACAATCTATTGAACAGAAAAAGAACAGCAAATACAAAGATTACAATATCAACAACAGCAACACATAAAACAAATTAATTACTAAAGTAAAAGGTAAGACAAACATAATAATTGAAGTTTAAATCTTGGTATGAAGAATTACCTGCAAAGCATTTTCTTTATTGACTTCAATGTTAGAAAGGTTCATCAAATCATTCATCTAAAAGATCATAAGGTGTAATGTCAAGTGTTATAAACAGCTATGAAGCCCGAGCCCTGTGTTCTATCATCCTGACAGCCATGCAAAACATTTAAAGTTGGAAAATATTAAGTTAATATCTTACCCAACTTGGAATTGGCTGTACCACATGAAAGCGAAACAGAAAGGAAAGAAAAGAAAAAGGAAACAAACAGACAATATAGCAAATATTCAGATAAGCAAAATATGCAAAAAAAAAAACATAACAAAACAAACAAACGAACAAAACAGAAAAACAGTAATAAACATAAACCCTCAAACATATCAAAGAACACTCTGTTACGTTACAAAAAAACAGTAATAAACATAAACCCTCCAAAATAACAAAGAACACTCTGTTACTTTACAAAAAAAAGTTATTATATTAATAATTGCAGCTTCACCTTGAAATTAATGCTTTTAAGGCTCAGGATCGTTTAGAATATAAAGTAATAATAAGAGAATAATTTAACTGTTTTAAACATGTTTTCAACTGGCTACTGCATATACATTTCATCTGCGCAGAAGAAAATTATAATTTGTCTAGAAATTGAAAAACCAAAAAAAAGTAAGGAAAAAAAAATCTCACCTTAACTTCATAATTCCTTGTGACCACTAATGTCGATAAGGTAAAACAAATCAGAACATTTCAAATCATCCGGCAGGAATGTTGGACGTTACACCTAGTGCTGCGCTTAATGTGCTATGCCAATAAACATTTCTGTGGAAAAGGGGAACTTCAAATGGGTTTTAGCAACATGTACTCCTCTTAGCTGGCGAGCTATTATTATTTGCTATTAAAATTCTACCGTCTGGTGTTGCACTTACACGTCTCTTTTGAATTTTCCAATAACGTGAATTGAAATTGTGGATTCAGCTTAAAATATAAGAAGTGCCAGATTAGAATGAGTCGCGCTTCTCGATGAATCATGACTTTCTGTTTCCTAAAATCTACTTACTTAAGGTAATAATAAATACAAATGCTCCGCAGGGTACTACACGAAATGGAATTTTCCCGGTGTCAATTCCTTGATTTAAGAAAACACTTCGACACTCTGGTTGACATGGTGGCTTCTCTCTGCCAGCGAGGGAGTAAAGTTTTTTACACCACGTATAGCAGGAACCTTGGCGAGCGCCAAAGACAAATGGACTACATTTTATCTTGCGCCATCCACTCTCAAGAAAGTTTCTGCAGTTCGAATGTTCACATTTACTTCGGTTCAAGAACGGGGCAGTTGTACACGTATCATCTGCAATAAATTGAAATGATGGCAAAATAATTATAGAGTACAACTTGCCTCTCAAAAAAGTCATGTTTTGCAGTTCAACTTACGCAGCGCAGTTTTTAGCTATGCATGCATCGTCTGAGCTGATTGAGAGGAAATTATGAAACATGATTTTCTCTTGAATTGGATGAAACGTCTGGCCGCGATCTGCCTAATATACCAACTGGATTAACTTCATTCGGTCATCTTCTAACTTTACTCAAACTTGCCCGTAGTGTCATAAGCACTTACTTTGCTTACCTATTGCCCAGCACCCTTGAACAACTACGGGATAATAAAGGAAAAGACAAGACTCACATCAAAAGAATATCATTATAACTATGATGATACTAATGATGATGATAATGATAACAGTGATAAAAAAATAATAATAATAGTAATAACAATTATGTTAATATTGACAATAAAATAGTGATATTAACATTAATAATCAGCTGATAAAGCCTGCAACTAGCAAACCACTCAGAAACAGTAAATGTTGCAGTCGTGCAGTGGTGGAACGTATTTTTCATTACAGATATTTTATTTTGAACTTTGTTGAAGGGCACTAACGTTTATGGTTCCGCTTTTAATCGGCTTGTTTTGACACTGTAGTGATACTTGAATTACGATTTTGTCTATCAGAGAATTTGCTTTCGAGCATACATCATAGCTATAGAATTACAATACCTAATGTTTACCTTTTTTTTAGGCTAAATTCTTACGTAGCATTTCTTTTTAATGTGGCAAGGAGCTGATGTGCTGATAGTACAGGTTTTCCATATTTTAATTATCAATCTACATTCAAGATGCACGCCATCTTGGCTTCGAGTCGAATCCAGAATTTCTTAGCTTCGCATATTTAAATCACAAGTGAAATTACTATTACAATTTCTCGCCATTCTTATATCCATGGGGAAAAACTAATAGAAAATATATATCTCTTTATGCCTCTTTTTTTCTTCAGCCGTCCGTAAGCTCAACCCGCGCATTTATCCTAAATATCTGTGTTCAGTTGTATAAAGGGTGGATAACATTATCCAACGGATAGATTGCTATCCATCGATCTTTCTATAACGCATGTAATTCTGTGTTTCAAAGCGATTGTCTCGCCGTAAGAATCTCTATCTTAGAAAATTCTCTCACGTCGCCCAAAACGATGAAGGTAATCAACCAAGAAGAATTGCAAATAAATGAATAGATAAATAAAGATGGCAGTGTTCCATCAAGTAAAACGACAAGACTCATTTTTCGTAATTTTGATGAGATAACCCGCAATAATGGTGGCGTATTCTAAGTTTAGTGCTGATCAGAAAAAGAAAAAAAAATTCGAATTTTCCCTGTATATGTGCATATCTCTTGTTTTTATTAAGAGAGCCTTAAAGAGCTCCGTCGAAAAACAAAAAGCGAAATTGAAAGTACCACATGCAACCAAAACTCTCCTTAACACATCGAGTTTTTTAAAAGTTTACATATTTAAAGGTCACCATACTACATTTTAATACTCACCAACCACTAGTGCAAGAAAAACCATTCTCCAGACCAATTTAGCTAGAGTTTTCTTTCGAACTTTTAGATATGAATTCGGCATTTTTAGGATCACCTTCTCGTGAAATAAATAAATTGACCAGCTGGGTCCTTATTTTCTTTATAAATTCAGGCAATATTAATACTAAGACATGACTAGAATTATATCTAAGATACGAAGTGTCACGGAAATCACTAGGAAGTGGCAGGTCGCTGTGAATTAAAAACTTCTCAAAGCGGACGTTTTCTTAAATGTTTTTTTTTATTTTTATTTTTTTTTATTATTGTGTTCGTTATAGAGGAACCGAAATTTTCCTCACCCTAATTACTTTTTTCCACTTTACTTCCCCCTAACACCAACAAAATAGTTTTCAAACTTGCTTTGAAATAGCGGATGACAAGACAATGAATCGCAGTACTGCTTTTTCGCGGTATTTTTTTAAATTCTAATTCACCCATACGTTGGGCACACACTAACGTATTTGTGTAAATGATATGGCAACTGCGAGATGTGCAATGAATGATCATTAAAACAAAACAAAGAGTGTTCAAGTCAATAGGTGTCTTTATTGAAAACTAGGCCGAATTTCCTAGTTTGCATGACGAACTAAAACGAGGTTGAGAAAGCTTTATCTCTATAAAGAGGAAATTTTCAAATGAATAATTAATCATGTCTACCAAGGGAAATTTTCGTGTTAAGCCTCCATCTCATCACAATATTTTCCTTTTTTTGGCAACACTAAATGAAGGACCAAAAAACTGTTTTTAGTTCGACAATTTGAAACAAATACACCTTTAAGAATTTTAACTCCGCTATTTAAGTAGCGTTTTACGAATACAGACTTTCTTGAGAGACTAAAAATTAGCTAAGCTGACAGCGGATAGCAATTGAAGGGTTTTAAACAAGGATTTTAAACATTACTCTATTGGTATCAAAGGAACATATAACATTTCATTTTAATGCCGACAAAACGAGAATTATTAGTTCAAGGATACAGAGGAAAACGAGAAAACGAAAAATTAAGACGGACTCAAGGATGTGATAGTCATTGCTA
>NC_142670.1:3272500-3312500 GCF_964200805.1 Pocillopora damicornis
GAATAGAATGATACTTTCTACCTACATAATTTAGTTTCTAACCGTCATTAATTTATTTATAGTATATTGCACAGCATAATTTCTAAGTAGGTACCAATTTTTATGAGTAAAGTTGAAACACAGATTAACCAACCACATACCAAAATGACTTTCACCGTCACGAAAGACTTATGCGTTTGTTATCAACACTTCGAACGACATTGTTGCGAATAGGAACTCAAGTCCGAAATGCTTCGAACATCCGCGAAGTACAAGCTGGAGGAGGATGCTATCCCAAAGATCCCCGGCTATCACCTGAAAAGCATCGCCGTAAACAAGCGAAAAACGAGGTTCTATCAAGCAAACATTCGATTAACCTTTCTGTCAGTTATCAGGGGACTCAAATTTGTCAATGAAATATATAAATTCTCACTAAACTTTCACTATGTTGCGGGAATATTTGTATTTTGTGTTTCAAAATGGATCTGCATGTGAATAAATATGGATCTGCAATGCCTTTTTCCCAGTTTTTTTCTTTCTGAATGCCCTTGGACAACTTCAAATAATAAGAAGCGAACGAAAATAACTAACAAGACTTTTTCTCATTCCTCTAAAGCTTCCTTGAAGTAAAGTGACCATTACGCTTCAGTTCCTCATTAAGAGTTATGCCCCTACTTATTCAATTTTAGGATCTTCATAAAAAAACACATAAGTCCTCTTTGACTCTTATGAGCTAGTTTTTATCCAAAGCTTGAGGGTAGAGGGCTGGAATTTTTGGTGGTAACATGGCTTTCAGGGAGACCAGTCGTCGTCGCCAACACCAACAGACTACTCCGATTGAGTAAATGGGTTTTGAGCCCTGCGGGACTGTTCCGACATTTCACTCAATTACTTCGCTGTTTACCTCGGGATTTTTTTCTTTTTGATTCAGTGCATGGAATTCGCACTTTTCTGGCAAAAGGTCGACAAGTGCACCCTGGTTTAGGGGGTGGAGCACTTGTATTGAAGTTTTTCCCGTTCAGATAAGCCGTTTATGGTTGGTTTCTTGTGATATCTTTACGCAAAAGTAGGTGGATAAATGAATCGTAATTTGATGATCATAATTGGTGCAAACTTATCTTTCTCTGAGAATTGCTACAAGTTAGCACTGTTGTTGCTTTTGTTGGTATTTTAACAAGTAAAATTAAAACCACGAGAATAACAAACGTAAAGAGGGTTGATTGTTCACTTGTTAACAACAAAAGGCTTAAATCGAGATTATTTGAAATTTCTTTCTGTTATTCCGCGAAAAGATTCGATCGAGGCATTACACGCTCCTCATTAAAATGTTATTAATCATGTATTTTTAAATGAGGAAGAAAATAAAGTTTTTTTTTTCGACATGTGACAAATTGAGAAAGCTTTTTGAATGGATTAAGTTGCATTATCAAAATTCAAAGTCCGATGCTCAACTCTCAAGCTATCGGGCGTGTTTCAGGAGGAACGGACTTATCAGAGTGGAGACTCATAGAGTTAATGAAGAGATATTTCTCAACCGCCACTCCCAAGGGAAAAATTCTCAAACAACTACACAGGTAAAAGCGAGACTGCCAAGAGAAAAAACTATCCATAGTTTTTTGTTTGTTTGTTTATTTTTTTTTTTTTTAAACCCTTGCCTCGATTGAGAGTAATAATATCTTGATTACCATTGGTATGCATAACGTGTTTTCCTTTTAGTGAGGGCCGTACAATTTGTGGTGGCTTATGATAGTTTCATTACTCTATAAACTGATGTCTTGGATGTAGACCTTCTAAACACAACTATATCCAATGCTCTTTTTCCACAAGGAGGAAACCGTAAATACCGATTACTTGAGACGTTCTTTTATTACTTTTCGGGTCGATACAAAGCTTTCAGAGCCTTCTGAAGCTGGTTGTCCTTACCTAAAATTTTCTTAATTTAAGATATACACAGATTTAAGCTGAGGAACAACACTACGATGACGACTCAGATCTCAGAGATTCCAAAGCCACTTTCATGGTTATTAGGAGGCTGGAAATTCAATTTCCTTGGCAGTATCACGCTGATTGTTTCATTTACTTGCGAAGCTCGCTTAACGCCTGTTACTTCATCTGCAGTTGGGTTGACAGCGTTGATCCTTCTCTTGAAACGAGATCTAATCTGCATGAATAAGTTGATATCAAAACGATCTCAAGAACTGTACAACTCTATGTGCTTCGCATACATACAACCATCGAATTTAATTTCTTATTTCAAAGTGGAAGCCTTGCCAGGTAAAACTCTGAGCAAAAAAATAAAGTTTACAAAGAGACTTAAAACAACATTTGATAACATACCTCTGGATTTCTCACACAGTGAAGGAGGAATATTAAGAAGCCCTGTTAAATCGCAATTTCAGAAACCCCATTAACGCCTTTAGTAGATTCATAGTGCTTTCAAGCCCCCCCTAACCCTAAACCTCTCACTATTAAACGTACATGGGCAGCAAAAATGTCCAAACCTTTACTGCTATTAATCACAAGTTCTCTACTTTGTCTCTGTATTACACTAAGTTTACCACCTAGTAAACTTGTAAGGAAGGGGTAGTACAACTTGCCGTAGAATTTGCTTTTACGTTGGTATCTTATGAGCACGTATTTCATCCCTAAAAGCTGTGTTCATTTTACCTGAGTAGAGTTGAAAATTGTGAAAATGTACGCAAACGCTTTATGCAGGGGCGAAAGAAGACCAAATAGCCACGTGATCCCTAGCAAAGGAATCATCACCACGCATGCCCTGACACCAAGCCTATAAAATCAGGAAAAAAAAGAAAATCAAGATAATTTGCTTTTACCATTGTTGTGAGTTGACATTAGTCGTATAAGGCAGCAAAGTATGAGGCTAATGACTTATATGAATCTACCACTGGCGCCGCTGAAATACTTACCTTATTTGTTCGCTGATTTTGTCTTTTACATGCTGCATTATCGTCATTTCCTTGATAACTCGCACTAGGATCAATGTGTTTAACTGGAAAAAGTGATAAGAATGAAAAAAAAAAACCAAAATCTAAAAACAATCAAACTTTATAAAGGAAACAGGAGTTTGCACTTGAGCTAAGTGGTCCTATTTGCCTTAGCGGATGGTCGTCAAAATTTTAACCCTTCCCCTTCCCCAGCATTCTGCAAGACATTTTTCTGGTGTCCTTGACCATTCGTTAGTAAATATTTATACAGCTGGGAGGAGATGGCTAAAATCATTGTGAACGCAAAACGTTTCGCCCAGCAAAACAACACAATAACCCGGTAGAGACTCGAACCAGTCCTAATCTAAAAATCTTGCACAGTAACCGCTAATGGCATCTCCCAACGATAGGGTTCACCTCAAGCAAAATGTATCCTTCATATATTTCATGTTTTGTTGAAAACTATTGAACAGAGTCAAAGAGGTTAAAAAAAGCGGCGGGGAAAATGCTCACGATGCAAAGATACCCGAAAGCAAAGCGTGAAAGATGAAAATGAAAAAAAAAAAAAACCTTTAGGAATTTAACTTACCAACTCAATCAGCACAACGAATACAACAAATATCCAGACCATGCCGTTAGAGGATGACATCCAGCAGCTGAATAAAAATTAATTATGCGAAACTTCTATAAATTATCAATTAATTATTTTTTTGTCCATGCATGTACGCAGTACTTTCCATGTTTGATTACAACTGAAAACAACAAAGAAATCACAAAACAACAAAAACAAGCCAACCTTTAAACAAAAACTAAAATTTGAAACAATGCAAACAAGAAAACAACAAAAACAAAAAAAACAAAAAAAAAGCAAAAAAAAACAGGATTCGTGACAGAAATCGCTTGCCAAAAAAAAATTATTTATTTCTTACAACTTCTCACTGACATAGCTTTTAATCCCCGGCCCGGTTCCTGCTGCAATGCCCAACGATATGGAAACGACGAGAGCGGGTAGACCTGTGGATTCGAAATTCGAAGGGAAAACAGAGTCAAACGATGATGATGATGATGTCTAAGATGATGATGGCAATTTTCATCTTTTACTTTTCAAAAGATTATCAAAGAGAGAATGGGTTTTTAATTCATAGTTACCCCATGAAAATCCATGTGAAACCTTCATCTTGTCGTTGATGTCGTAAACTTTTACAACAAACAGGTAGAGATAAACTCCCTCGATCAACATCCAGCAAAAAGCGGCCATTAGGAAATATTGAACAAAAGCTGCTACTGTAACACAGGCAGACTGCACAGGAATGAAAAATTTGAGCTAAGAGTTGGTTGAAAGTCATAAAGATTTACCGAAAGAGATTCTTGTCTTCTCGTTTGATATAATATCTCACCTTGTTCTCAACAGCACCACTTCCGGTTAGGAAGAAAAGTTGACCTGCGCCAAGTGAAGCGACTAGACTCACTCGAATCTGAGATAAGGGCCCCCTCATGTCTCTAGTCAAAAGCAAATGACTGATTTTATTCTACATCAGTTCTATCCTCATTTTATACAAAGCCTGGTTATATTTTCATGATTCGACTTGGCTGCCTAGAGGAATCTTAGCTATGCACATTTAAACTGATATCATTTCTTGTTAAGTCTTTATCCTCGGTTTGCTTTGGAATGCTTGCGTGGAACTATGTCATGTACTTACGTAAGAACAGCATAACTGGTGATCGTTAAAGTGATTCCAACCAGAGAGAAAGACAAGCCCACATATGTGAGTATTTCCAGCGCTTTTTCGTCAGTCTTAGAAATGAATACAAAAACAGTGATTCAATACTTGTAACGGAAGAGGGCCACATCATATAGCTGGATTAATGTAAATGTATGAAAAAGTACCACACCAATGCTATCTAGTCTTAGTGCCTTCTGAAATCAATGCATGTATGCTTAGCAATATTCTTACCTTGGTTAAACCGTTATCACTAGTCCCCCTGTCAAACTGCATAAGAAGCGCAAAGTGAGTCAAATGATTGCAGCTACACTCGGTGTAAGAGTCATTCCTCGATAGCAGGAGGCACCCTTGTCCGGACCATCTAGAATGACACCAGAAAACAGTTAGAAAAGCAGTCATAAAGTAGTCAGTTAATGAACATAAGAAACAAAACAATAGCCAGTTTTAGAGACCTTGGCACGTGGAAGCCTGAGAAGGAGAAAAAGAATGAGTAAGAGAAAGGAGTAAGAGATGAACACACAATGTGATGTACCAGTGCATAAAAGCAAAGTCCTTAAGCAAATTTATTATTTGAAGTGAACGATGTCATCAATTCATTGAAAGCTTTTCACCTGTTTTCCGAAGTATTCCAAAACACACAGCTTCTGTTCGACGCGTTCTGAAACCGTAAAGTACTGCTAGTATTACGTAGTGCAGCGACTTGGTGGCTAATGTGTCGTTGGGAGTGCTCTCGCCGGATTTTTTTAAAACCCTCCCCCTCCCCCCTCCCCCATCACTTTGTGACACATGTCAAGGAATTGTTCACAAGACTTCTGGTCTAGTTCCTCTTCCTTTAAAGAAACTCCTAAAACGAAATAAATAAGACCTTGACGTGATAAGATGATGATGATACTAATAATACTAATAGTAACGATAATAATCATAATAAAAAAGAATAGCGATGATGGTGATGATAACATTGATAATAATGATAGTAATAATAAGGGAAAAAAAACCAAATCTAATCAAATCAAAACAAAACAAAAAAAGAAAAAATGAAAATGACAGCGGAATAACAAAAGTAAAGCAAAACCAAACAAACGAAATCAATAATACACACGACAACGAGCAACAACAATAACAGCAACAAACAACAACAACAAAATATGTAACAAGACAAGAATGGATCAAAGGGATGCAAAAGGAAGATAAATTGGCAAAATCTGTGTAAATTCCTTTATAGTGTTACGAATTCAGATGGAGCTCTCTTTTGATTAATTGTAACTTACCGCTACGTTTTTAAATTTCAATGTAACATTCTTCCTGAAAGTGTTGTTCCTCGGCCATATCGTTGCAGATAAGATATTGCTAATGAATAACCAAAAGACAAATAAACAAGAAAAAAAAATTCCAAAAAAAAAAACCAATCAAACAAACAAACGGACCGACAAAGGACAAAAAGAGAAATTAATAAAAAGATAGCAAAAGAGAATCAGGACGAAAGAAACAAAAACAAAGGGGAAAATGAGGTCGAGGATATCTCTATTTTACTATTAACATTCCCTTCGTAGGCTATCAGCACACCAAAATAGATTAATTTAAAAGAAAAGATACGAAATGCAATACTAAGTTTTAGCAAACCTGAATCTATTGAGAGGAGTAGAGTCGGTCTGGTTTTTCAGGAATACTTTATGGAGATCTTTGTAAATGACACAAAGTACAACTGATCCTAAGATGTAATAATAGAAACAATTGTATTACTTCGAGAGTTTTTAAAAAAAGGACAAGTTATCACGGTTTAAAACATTGCGCTTTTATTGGCATGTTTCATTGATATGCCCAGCTTTGTTATAAGAATAAACGATTTCGACCAAAGGAGAAATGAACTGAAAATAAAATTAAAGAAAACCAAAACAACCAGCTTAAGATATCAGCCATTCATTTTCGATGTCTTTAATACTTGAAACCCAGTCCCCTTTTGACCAAGAACACAGATAATCGCTAAAATAATTTGAATAATAAGAGAAAAATATATCATTTTCTATGCTAAAAAAAAGTGAAAAATATAGCTCTCCAACCCTTATCGAAGCCTGTAACAGGAAGGCTGACGTAGTTTTCTCCTTTATCATCCTCAAATTGTACTCCAGTCTCATTGTCGTGGAAAATCTTCCTGACCAATATATCTAATTGCAAAACAGCGACTTATTTTACGTGAGGGCCAAAATAAACAAGTTATCGTCCTCAAAAGATTTAGGAGTAAAAAACTGAAGAATCATCACTTGGAGGTAGTAAATGCAAGTAGTTTTCAGGGGTTATCAGTCAAAGGAGCGTTCTCTATTTAATTTTCAGATAAACTGCTAGTGATCATTTTTAAATCAAAAAACATATCACTGCAATGAATTCAAAGAGTTTCTTATTTTTATATTATTAGTTTATTGATTCATTTTCCCCTGTTTATGACTTATTCATAAGTATGACGATATTGAAGAACATATATATATATATATATATATATATATATATAATTTGCACAATGGAGAATGTGCTTCCGTTTTCAACGCTTTATTCCAGACCCGACGCGTTTCGGCATTAGCCTTCCTCAGGGGCCTTAACATGCAATTGTTACAGAGTCGTAATTGGTTAATTGTGTGACGTAGTACAGTGCATGTTGCTTAATTAAATGCTGAGTAAAATCTCTCGTAAACAATTAGTGTTTCTAATTGGTTAACAGTTTTAAAACCTTTATAACGTATGTTATAAACAATTTATGTACCTAAAACTTTATAAAGGTTTTCGCGTAAAAGCTTTATCCAGTTCTTTTGTTTAGTCCATATGGCTGAAAGGAGTTTAATGTTCTTTGCCAAAAAATCTCTCTTTCTCTAAGAACTTCTTTCTTTTTGTCAGTCTCTAAATGATCTTTTCGGATTTGCTCTATAATGGTTATGGTAACATTATTGTTAAAGTCGTGAGTTCGTTTGTTACGTAAAAAGTGTTCCGTGAGTTCGCAGCTACTCACTCCCTTTTTAATATGGTTTCTGTGATTGTTTAACCGTAGGTTAAATGCAGTTTCGCTTTTGCCAATGTATTGAAGTTTGCAAATGTTGCACTCGATTATGTAAATGATCCATGACGATTGGCAGTCCACTGTATGAAATATGGTATAGGTCTTGTTGTTATTGGGACTGGTGAAAGTTGTGGTCTGGTTGATCTTTTTACACCAACTACACTTCGTTCTTTCACATGCTCTACATCCCTTTGGTATCAAATTCTGAGGTGTTTCATTTACAAATCTTGAACGAACAAGTCTGTCTCGTAGACTTTTCGGTCGTCGGTAGGCTACTAAAGGTGGCTTGTTGAAGATGAATGATAATCTTTCTTTTGATTTGAGAAAGTTCCAATTTCGTTTAGCAATTTCTGCAATAAATGTGGTATGGGGGTTGAATGTAGTAACCAGAGGAATTCGATCTGTTGGTTCACGCTCTTTGGTCTGTAAACATTCCTCTTGAGTCAATGTTAGCACTTTCTGCATTTCGTGGAGAACTTTGCGTTGTGCATAACCACACGCTACAAAGAAATCCGAATATTCCAGGATTCGTTTCTTCAATGTGTCTGT
The DNA here is from genome assembly GCF_964200805.1 of Pocillopora damicornis. NCBI lineage: Eukaryota > Metazoa > Cnidaria > Anthozoa > Scleractinia > Pocilloporidae > Pocillopora > Pocillopora damicornis. Next base: position 3,280,741 of record NC_142670.1, read on the forward strand.
TGAAGAGCATATTCGCCTCAACCTCAAGGCTTGACTGTATGGGATGCTCCGTTTCAGATGAGGTGGATGTGCTGATGTCCAATGGAGGTATGGATGAGTATCAGTTGGTTTCTGATAAACATCTGTACTGATGTTGCCTTGATCGTCCTTTAGAACGGTCGTATCAAGGAAATTCACTGAATGTGCAGAGACTTCGTGTGTAAACTTGATTGAGGGTGCTACACACACACACACACACATATATATATATATATATATATATATATATATATATATATATATATATATATATATAAACTGCCTTAAAAGAGGTCCAACACGTTTCAGGTGTCGCGAAAATGATTCCCTGGAGGGTGGCTACAGACAAAGCTTATACCCAAAACGTCGAATAAGTAGTAGCGTTAGCAAATGTTTATAAAATCTGCAATGATGAACTTCGAATTTGAAATCAAGAACTGACTTCCAAACCAGCTTTTAAGATCTACTCACCTGCATGTTCACTACTGTTGTACATCTTAGGTACGGTCTGAGTAAGGTGATTTTGAGCATAATTCCCAATGAACTCCTCCAAATCACTAATAGTGAGGAAAGTGCGTTCCATCTTTTCTTGATTTACATCATTTTCATAAGACCCCATCACTTCTTTTAGGATGGTGTCAACAAGTTTCTTGTTTGAAAACTGAGAGGGCGAAAAAAAGTCTCAATAAGGTATCAGTAGTTGGTTTAGACATAACCTCAAGTAGCCTAATTATTAAAGGAATTGATAAATTCTGGGCTACACAGTCTGTGGAAAAGCTTTCTTTAACCAAGGCACAAGCAATAAACTTAAGAGGAGTTTTAATTTACTGACGTCTTCTATTTATACGTTATTGCCATGGTTTCTGAGCAAAGTATAACCAACATAATGAATTGACGTGAATGAAAGTGATCCTCGCAGTAATGTGCACTACTTAGGCAGTAGTGAAAATAAGGCCTGAAAACAATTCAGGCCTGTACGGGATTTGAACCCATGACCTCTGCGAAACCAGTGCAGCGCTCTACCAACTGAGCTAACAAGCCAACTGGGAGCTGGTCATGAATCATTTCATTCACGTCTTTATCCGCAGTTCAAATATATGACTTTCATATATTCTTAACCATAATGCATTGAGAATGGAATAACTGTTTACAAAATTATAAATAGCAAATACGAATAACACAGGAAATATTGACAACATAAGGAAAAACGTACTCGCCACTGCACCAATTTTCTACTCGAGCTCAATCCTCTTATTTGCATTGCTTGCGAGTCGAACTTGTATCGATAGCTGCGCCGACTAGCGCTTAGAGTGGGATTGGTTTCTACACTTTCTAAAGGGTGAAATTAAAGTAACAACAACAATAGGCACTGAAAATGTTACAAGAAAACAAATACACGTACTTCGCTTGATGGCGTTATCTTAATGGTGGGAAAATTCGGTTTCCTCGCCCAGCACTGTTTCACTTTGATTCTGCCCAAGTACGACGAGTCTGTTGTATTTGTCAATATAATAGAAATCTGTTTGCGAGGGTTTTTATTTTCCCTGCATCTCCACATTCTAACACAGTCTTCTTTCCAAAAAGGCAACTGACTGAAACAGGAAGTCAACTGCTCACACCAAGAGCGACAACAGGTTTTGTCAATGGATGTAGGTGTTTTATTGCCACATTTCATCCTATGCCATTGCTGAGACATTTTTCTAACATACTGCTGACAGACTGAACGGTTCAGCTCTGAGGGTCCGAGTGTATAATTAGGGCGGGAGCAATGCCCATCTGTGTTAGATATGAAAACATTAAATGGAGACATTTTTAAATGTCAATGCTGTTCCTCGTTCGTTCACATACTTTTTATATTTTTGTTAAATTAGTATTTTTCCGTGAGTAAATTTACTTGATTGAACTTTCTTTTCACTTGATTTTTTTTCCTTTTACTACTCGAATTCCACCCCAGCTAGAGATAACTAGGGTTTTCAGAACCCTCAGCTTTTTCTGAATTTTCTCTGAATTGTGTAAGATGGGCCTGCTTGGAGTTTGATGCCACTTTTTAAAGTTTATAGACCGAAACCTCCCTTTGTTTACTTGTCCCCCCTATTTTGTAGGAATAATTACCAGCAATGACAAATCAGTGATCTTTCGGACTAGGTCACATTTTATAATTTATCTGGCAAGATATAATATAGTGTATAACCTCTGACGACAGAGGATAATAAGTTGAACAATGTTGAACCTTAATGATAATTTTCTAATTTTCTTTTTTTTTAAGCAAAACAATACATACCTCGTGCTGAAGTTGGCACAGTCATAGCACCTGAAATAAAGACAAAACCAAAAGAAATGATTGAGGGGTGGAGACGGGAGGGGGTCAGGGGAATCAATAGAAAAACAAGTACTTAGATAGTAAGATACCAGAAGGAGACGTAAGACTACCTAGTCAACCATATAGGGGCAACTGCTGACAAAATCGTTCGCATTTCACTCAACGCCTTGCAAGTGTCGTGCTTTACCAGTCGTAGAGGGAGGATTTGTAGAGGGAGGAGCGTTACGCACCTTAAAAACAAATCTGATACCCTTCACTTGTGGTGGAAACGTACAGAGTTTCAAAATATGCTTAAAGAAGGGGATGGAAGATATTTGTCGCCAATGTGGAGAAAATGACACCTTATTAAAAACCAACGCACTTAATCACATTGGAAAGGAAAGTCGTTAAAACATATCCTGGTCGGAGCTACCCTGAGGGCAGAAGCTTAAAATGGCTTGCGAATGGCAGAAGTAATACTTTTTTGACTCGTCATTTGCTCCTTGTGTCCCGCACCTCGCGCGGAGTTTGTCGACGCTTTGATGCAATAAAATCTCTACAAATTGGCTCTTATTTGAACCTTTTAGCCAAGACTTTCCGCCATTCCACAGGTAGAATAAGGCTTTTGAAGTAAAATCCATTTCGTTCTCTCCGTGGCTTTAAGCCTTTCAAGTGAAGGAACGCGAGAAGCCATCGACGGTTCCAGATACAAGAAGTTTCCTCGAGGAAATTGCGAGAAACTAAAATATGTGTCTAGAATAAACAACTTATAATTTCAGAAGACTGCCACAACCATCTAAGACCTTAATGTATCTAAATCGCTCTGATGCGGTTGGATGATAGACCACAATGAAAATTTCACGAGTTTAGATAGCATAGAAAATAGCAGAATAAGCGCGCAATGTTTGTGGTCGAAGGATCCTTTAAAACGAACATGAAGTGAGAGATTAACTAGTCAAAGGAATTGTGCCGAGTTTGAATCCTCATGTCAAAATAAAAAAAATTGGAAATGTTTAAATTTTTTAATTATTATTATTATTATTTATTTTTTGTATATTCAACAAAGCATCTATAGCAAGGGACGCAAAGTGGAATTTTCAGAGATTGCCTCTAACTAGATAACTAAAAGAAAATGTAACGGTATCGTAAGCTTTACCCAGTGAAGCATGAGACCCTGAATAGGCCTTGATAACTTATAGGGCCCTGTGATGCCTATTTTTCCGTCAGAATTCAGTGTTCCTGTTATGTAAACTATACCGGGACATCGCTAAAGTTTTTCTTGAGAGTCGAATTGCCCAGAAAAAAAAAAAAAAAACCTAGCACAATTCTCGTAACTTATTACTATAATGACTCATATATTTGAAACATTTCAGATCGATTTCTGTTTTCTGGTCTAATTATTGCTTGAAAGGCTTCCGTCGTAAGAGAGTGCTTAAATCAATAGAACGGTTTAGAAAGTACATCTGCTTAAATAGAGAAAGCCGTTCCATTGTCACCTCGCTCTAACGAACGACTACGTTTACTGCAAGAAAGGAAATGAATATAAGACAGTCGTGCTCAATGTCCGCGTGGAAAATAAAAATAAGTCAGAGAAAATCAAAAACGTTTGGGCAAGAATTTTAGGAAAGGGGGTATCTCTTGCGTTCCGGTTTCGCCACCTAAATTACATCGTGTTTGTCTTTCGATTTAGCTATAGCTATGATATGACAAGGGGAACAATCTGGAGAAATTTAAAAAAAAAAGCTCTCGGCTTTTAAAATTGTTTTCGTCTCCTCCTTTTTCTTTTTTCGTACCAGACTTCACGTCGATCAATTGCATCAAAACATTTGGGAAACATACTGTGATGGTATCAGGAAGAAAATATAACAGGAAGCTAGTTAAACTGCTTGATTACAGCGAATTGGTTTCATATAAGTACTTACCAAAAATGATTAAGATTCCATGCAAAAGCATTTCGTCGAAAGGTTTCGTCCAGAAGAGGGGGTTCTTCTTTAACATTCAAGGATCCAAATTATCGATGAGAATATTGATAGCGGCGAATTTGCCTCGCGAAGAGCACTTATTCAGACTGCTTCACTTTGGGCCCTACACAGCGATGTTAAAACGATTTGGTGAAAATTTCACTTAGTGCAGAGTGAGACTACAAACGATTTGAGTGCGAATCCTTTCCCCTCATGGCCTAAAAGGAATTAACTTTTCAGCTCGTAGATTCATAATAACATCTATACTGTCACATTGTCATAATTACAGACAAAAACAGGTGGATGATTATGATTATGGTTAGACTAATATCGCCCCGTACACTAATAATGAAATAGTTATAAAAAGATATGGTTTTCCATAATATGGCATTTAATTTAGATTCAGTGTTATTTTCAGTTTTCTCATGCAAATCAAACTGGAACTTGTTCTTGTGACTATCGGGTATCCGGCGATAAATCAAACAGAATACAATACAGACGCGGTGAAGAAAAGATACCTAATATTCTAATTCTACCATTCTGTGTTTTGTTTTCAGTTGAAAGCTGTCAGGGTCTTTATGTCAATGACCTGAGGCAGTATGATTGAAATAGCAATTAAAATGCTAAATGCTTGTCACGCAAACACATAATGTTTTTTTGGAAGATTAATTTACTTGCCGTTATCAGCTTATGTTCAGCGGAAGCAAAATGTGTAGTACAGTAGATAATTGATATTGCTTTATCAGTCTCTCGAGTGGAAAAGTATTGGGTTCTTTGAATGTCTTTCGTCCAAATTTCTTTCGTTTTTGCTTTATTAAAAGGTGATAACAAGAGACAGACAGTCCAAAATGCACGAAAAAAAAAAAAAAAAAAAGAAGGAAACAAAATGGGTTGGAGCTAAACTGCTTTAGGCAGCCAGGCTACGCCAAGTCCTTAGATGGCCCAGGCATGCGTAAGCCACGGGAAGTCTTAACACTCTGTCCTTTATCCTATCCCTGTAGTGCTTTGCAGAGCGAAGGCAGTACAGTAACCCCTAAGGCGATGTTAAGAGACTATATCGACCAAATTACAAAGCCTCAACTTTGCTTGGTTTTTTAAGGGGGGGGGGGGTGCCAAAAGTGTTTTTTTTTTTCTTTTTACACAGACCTACGCTGTAAAGAGACATGCTAAGATTAATATGGTCTCAATCTCCACGGAGAGCTTTAATTACAAGCTTTAAATGTTGGCCGTTTCCATCTTTTTAAAAGCAGATGCAAATGTCATACCATGGATTCATCAATTAAATTAACTTTCTAAGAACATGAAATGCTTTACGTTTGGTAATCATGAGTTAGCAGAAATTAATTCAAAATGCATATGCATCTACAAATAGCAGATCAAAACCTCAACGTTCAATAGTTTCTTGTATAGAAACCGGGCTCTGGTCTCAAATCACAGACCATGCACTAACAAACCAACTTAAGGTTTAGTATTAGCAGCTGAAAAAACTTGAAACAAATTAGGACTCTCGTCACTAGAGAGAGCGACTTACTTACTTCCCTGACTATCGTTTTGTTTTGTTTTGGTTTTTTTTTTTTTTTTTTTCGTGGCCTTTATGTCAGAGTTCTATTCTGATATTATATTGAATAATTAGCTGACGGATTCCTTACTTACAATACCTTGCTTGTATATACCGCACTACGAAGTTATAGTTGTTATGTACAATGTAACATATCGGCAACTACATAGAGGTTTTGTTCGAGACTCTTTTAGATTTTTCGCCGTCACTCAATGGGTGAACCTTTATTTTTCTCGGCGCAGCAATGGCTGTGGAATCCTCGTTTACTTCTGAAGGCATTACGGATGTTCGTTTAGCGCTAGTTCCAACATCCATTGCTAAAAAGATGGCCTGAATCCTTCTTCTCAAACGAGCTCTTACCTGTAAATTGCAAGTTAAATTAGCCACATTTTTGCATTCAAGGAGTTTGTAAGTCGTACTCTTTTTTCCTTGACTTTATGATGTACAGGCTTTCAACAACAGCCAATTCTCACAAGTCACAACTAACTTAGACGTCATTCAGCCACCTGGAGTTAATCTGCACGTGTATCGACATAAAATGTAAAAAATGTCGTATAATTTCTTTTTATTTTCTCTCTCTAGGAAATATAATCAACATGAAATTTATATTCTGACTCTTGATCTGGAATCCATGTCCTTTCTTCTTTCTTCCCCCACCCTCATCCTCAGCCACGAAAATTTGTTTAACAGCGGAGCTCCTGCGCACTTGTGGAGCTCCATACCCTAGAGAACATGTGAGTACAATGATAATTTTAGTCCTATAGTTCTTGCGTTTGTCCTGTTGCTTTTGCTTTCCAGTTAGTCTGTTTCTATGCACGAGCCCTTTGAACTAGGGCTTAATTTCTTTGAAATGACATTTAAATTAAATAGAACTTCCTAGTCTCCACTGTAATTTCAAAAACCGATGTAAGACCGGACCTTGTGATGCAATTTTAAGCGATAAATCACTGACCTCGCTGTTCCTCACGCAGTGAAGAAGAAAGATCACGAAACCCTGTTGAATTAATGGGATGTGAGAAGTTTTTTTTTTTAAATCATGACGATGATGATTTGATTATGATTTTCACGAGATTTACACAGTTTTTAAACCATTGAGTTGGCAGAGTAATGAGTTCAACATAACACCATCCCAAGGTTCCCGGGACTGTGCATCTGACAGAATATAACGTCTTTTGATCTCCACAGACATTTATCTACATCTCACCTGTGAAGAGTTGAGAATCGTGAAGATGTAGGCGAAAGCTTTGTGTAAGGGTGCCAATAACCCAAATAACCACGAGATTCCCAGCAGAGGAATCATAACTATGCATGCCTTCACACCAAGTCTGGATAAAACAAAACAAATAAAAAACAACAACAGTAACAAAAAAATAGCAAAATAAGGGACTTTTGATGATGTGATATTTGATGAAAAAGCTCTATTAGGTAGAAATTCTATCAAGATGGTTTCTCATTGTTCCTTTTCGGACTTCGGACTCTTCCTCGGTAGATTTTTGAAAAGGTTGGATCCCAGATTGTTGTTTTCTAGAGAAGGAGCTGATTCCAAGACCCAACATTCCGGAGGCCGGATTTCCTTCTATGGAGAAGACCATACCTTATTTGTTCGCTACGTTTGTCCTTCTCTTGTTGCATAGTCACCATCTCCTTGATAACCCGCCCGAGGATCAGAATGTTAAACTTAAAGAAGAAAATAGACCCATGTGAACCCCTTGAAAGTTTTTCTTAGTTTCGATAATGATTATCCTGGTTATTTTCACTTACAAATTCAATCAGCACGACAAATACTATAAATATCCAGATCAGACCATTGGCAGAAGACATCCAGCAGCTTTAATGAAAACACAAAACAAAACAAAAACAGGTTAAGCTATAAATAGATGATGTGATTGTAAATGATTACTTGAAATACCAATATGGACTTTCCACACATTGAATGCCTTTTCTACAGAATATAGACTGATGGAATCCATAATTACAACCTAAACAATCCGATTCAAAACCGATCTTAAGGCTCAGAACTTTTGTCTTCCATCTTAAAACACAATAACAATAAGCCGGTACATAAAAAAAAAACGAAAAAGGATCATTTTTTTTAATTATACGTGCATTTTTTTCAGCTGTAACAAGTTCGTTGTTCGTTTTCTAAAATGCTTGTGTTACATCAGTTCCTGGAAACTTGAGTGTGATGACATTAGATCAGTACAATGAAACTCTCCTAACTATTTATTAGCCAAAAAACTTCCGATCCCATCTCTTCCAGCTGCAATACTCAGTGATATGGCAACGACGAGCGCGGGAAGGCCTACAGAATTGAAACAAAAATCAGATTTGAAACTTATTCTCACCTGTCAAGGGCATAATTTACCTTTCCGCATTAGATATTTACCTTTTGAACCCCCTAGTCAGAGCTATATAGGAATGTACTGCGCAATATAAGTGATAGAGTATGTTCCTTGCAGCGTATTCTTGAATTCGAAGGAACTGTTTCTAAAATTAGTTGGACTTCTGGGACATAGGTTACTAGATCAACATAAAAGTATGGTAATAAAAGTGTTTAAATATTTTAATAGCCATAGAGTACCTTACCCCATGAAATTCCATGGCACATTCTTAACTTGTTGCCAACGTTGTAGACCTTTACAATAAACAGGTAGAGGTAGATTCCCTCGACCAGCATCCAGCAGAAGGCGGCCATCAAAAAGTACTGCATAAGGGCCGCCACTGTAACGCAACTTCCCTGGAGAAAATAGAAAACGAAAACGGATTTTTGCAATCTGCCTGAATGATATATACAATGACACATGATTTATTTGCTTCGTAAATATTGATAATGCTGTCGTCCTGACTCTTTTTGGAGACTGACCGATCGAAAAGAAAGATTTAGAGGAAGCACAGCTCATAATAAACCCCGTTTTTAACTGAAATACAAGAAAACTAATTTTCGACAAAAGTAAAAATGTAAAAAAAAGAAAAAAGAACCGAAATATTTAAAACTGCCCAGTTTTGGACTGTAAAAACTTCAATTTCCACCGAATTCTTGCCTTGTTCCCAGTCGCTCTAATCCCGGCAAGAAACATGATTTGTCCTGCTCCAAGAGAGGCGACGAGACTCACTCGAATCTGGGATAAAGGTCGTCTCATGTCTCTGGCACGCAAAGAAAAACGAGAAAAAAAAATAGACCAGAGAAGAAAAGAAAAAAAACATTAAAAAGAAATAAAAGAGACATTCGTTATTTACGATGTAGGTGATTGTTTTTTCCCTTTATTTTATAAATATAACTCTTTCTTTCTTTTTAAGAAGTTAGGGCTAGGATATTGTTAGTGATACGGGTTCCCCCCCCCCTTTTTTTTTTTTCGTATCATTATTTTTTTTTTCGAGGAATACAGTAGATGGCTCCAGGTCTTCTCGTCATCGTGAAACTCAAAGAAATGAGGAAACAAGGAGCAAAATACGGTTAGTACGGTCTGAGTATCACTCGTGTCTGTCCTTTGACAGAACCCAGCATACTTGGAAACATTTTTGCGATCAATTGTCCACTTTTTTGACTAACACAAATTTCTAATTTCTAACTACTTAACTCACGTGAGAGTAACATAGCTGATTATCGTCAATGAGATCCCAATTACAGAGAGGGTCAGCCCGATGTATGTGAGAATTTCCAAGTTCTTTTCATCATTCTTTATGGGTGAAAATATAAATGAAAACAATACTTTAAAAGACTTACCAATCTTAATACATCGACTTAACCAAGTTTTATTCTACCTTAAGAACTAAAATGTTAAATCAATAGGTATCTGTTTGAATGTACCAGCAAATACTATCGTACAGGGGAGTTGCAGGCGTTGTGGTGACACTTACCGCCGATATATCGGCAGTCTCTGTTCCAGAAGATGTGTCCAGAAGAACAGCAAAATGAGTCAAATGATTGCAGGTGCACTCTGTTTGGTATGCATCAGTAGATTTGACATAGCACCCTTCTCCTGACCAGCCAATGGAACTGAAACGTAAGATAGATAATTTATCGATCTAATGAGATTTTAGTGCACAAGACATGCGAACGGAACCCCATATCTTTTAATGAATGTAACTTATCAAAGTGTGAAAATCCGTTTGTTAGACGATTATTCCTGTGAGAACTTGCATGTATTCACTAGTTCTCAAAATTTTGCTCTTCACGCATGGAGAGCTTTACGTGAAAAAAATTTGAACAAATGGCAACACAATTTAGCTAACTGGATAATTTTCGCGACTTGACTTAATTTAGATATAAGTGTCCGCATCAACCTGAGACGACGCCGGTAAGCATGAATCGTACATTATTCCCACTTAATTAGCCCAACGCTAGCCTCATGGTAAGAGTTGAGTAGAAAAAAAGAAAAAAAAAAAGAAAAAAAAAAGAGGGACATTCGAATGATATTTACCTATCATCCAACATGTTCCAGAACATACACTTTTTCTTGTTATTTGAATTCTAAAATAATGAAACAATAATAAATTAAACAATGAAACAAAATTTGCACCATAAATCGAACTCTAGCGAAATTAGAATTCGTAAACAATACATCCATACTGAAAATAGGCGAATTTCATTTCAGATTGCTCAACCAGAAATGACAGGGTATAACAAAATCGGCAGGAAAGAACAGCGTAAGTCTCGTTACCTTAATGTTTTTGAACGTCAAAGTTATATTTTCCTGAAGTTTCTTGGGTGGAGGAGTTATTGTGGCAGCCATAATAATGGAGGTGACTTCCCTATTTCAGAGCGATGAAAGTAAGAATCACTAAACTTCAAATGCACCGTTTCAAGTATACAGAAGAGAAATAGATATAAATTGTCTAACGTAAAAAACTCTTCAGTTTCTAGTCTGAAGAAAATTTATCAGTCTTTGTGCATACAAAGATGGAAAATAAGCGTATAGTTATAATTGCCGGGTGACCTGGAATTGTTCAGAGTACTGTTCTCTGTCTGGTTAGTGATGAATAATTGATGGAGGTCTTTGTATATCATTCCAAGTACTACTGAACCTGAGAAAACGATAAAGATGAAACGATTTCGTGAATTTCGCTATATCGACTAACAAAATAAAAATGAAAACATAGCTAAATGCATCAACAAGTAAATAATATTGGAACACGAGATATTGAAATAAACTTTTTTAACCATTGTCCAAGTTTCCCGATGGAATGCTTAGGGAATTTTCCTCGTTAGGTTCTTCCAGACGAAAGTGGTGGCTTTCATTTTGGTAGAAAGTTTTCCTGACCAGAACATCTAACGGAAAGGTGTAAAAATGATATCAATAATAACAATTAGTAATATCAACAATAAAAATGATCAGTTTGACTCGATAGGGGAAAAAGGTTACCTAAGCCTTTTTAAGGGAAAAAAAATATCAGGTTTTAATTGAAACAGATAGAACAGTAAGAACTAGTTTATTGCATGCTTAGTATAATTATGTTGTCCTTAAATGTTATTGCGAGGCTATTTCATGTAATGAACATCTCTTCATGGCCAGCCCTTGAATCGGAACGACAATGACGTTCAACATACTTATTATATTAAGAAAATGCCTTACCTGCATAAATGCTGCTCATATTGAATTCGCTTGTTGTGTGATTGAATTTGAGTTGTGCAGTTTCCAGCAGGGATGTTTCTAACGCGGTCAATTCAAAAAACATTTCCTCTATCTTTTCCTTCTTATCTTCACTTTTGTTGCGTTTCTCATCGGAATAATACTCAGTAACGGACTTCAAAGAGCTGAGCAAGTACTATCAGTAAAATGGTTTAATTTTAAAAAGGGCAACGGACTTCAAAGAGCTGAGCAAATCCTCAAAAAAACGGTAAAATGGTTTAATTTTAAAAAGGGAACGATAAACCTTATCACACTAAAGTTTGCATCTAGTTTAAGTTTCGTGTTGAAAAACAAAACAAAACAAAACGGAATTGTGAAAAATATAGCCAAACTGGCATAACTGTTAATATTCATACAAATCAAGCCGGTGCCAGAGCGAAAGCGATCATGCTGAGGTCTATCGCGGCAGTCTCCGCTCATCGCAGTGAAGCAAGCATCAGAAATTACATAGGCCGCCTAAATTATTCCAGGTTGTGATCTATTGCAGAACTTTGATATTTTATGAATTTGGATGGTTTTACATTAATTAAACCTTGTCCAACCAATCAGATTGTTTGAACCTTTCTGACAAGGATTCTGATTGGCTTATTGTAGCAAGTGTATTGGAGGGAGGAGGGGGGGGGGGTGAGAGGGGGATAGGAGATGACTTCTTGTGCCTTACTGCTTCCTGCATGCGTTACAACAGAAAAGAGCAAACTCAAGGCTTCTCCATTTGTAAATAGATCCCATGATGTTTTTTATCATCCATCATATCTATTACGGTCTGCGTGTGCGTTAATATCAACATTCGCATTGCTTCCGTGTTATAAACACAGCAGCGTCCTTTTCATGTCAATTGTGGGGATGCAGACAGTTCTGCGTAAAGGAGTTTCACGATGAAAAGTGACGTAATCTATGCAGGCATATCAAGAAGCGAGAATTAACTTCCTACCCAAAAAATTAAAAGCGATATATATGTTTTTTCAAAAACATAAATAAAGTACCTCTTTGCGTAAATTTTCCCCTTCTTGCAGATCACCTATGTAGAAAGGACATATAAGTAGCACTCATCATAATCCCGAAAGATGGTTTATTGATTTGAATAAACGAGGGGTCAATTAAAAAAAATAATAATAATAAATAAATGAATAAGTAAACTGATGAGTAAGGAAAACACGAGATTGATAGATGACTGACTGAGATCGAAAAAGCGAAGGAGCGATCGAGAGATCGGACGGCCGGATGGATTTATGAATAAACAAATTAATGAAATTCTTAATGAGGAATGATCTCATGTTTAAAACAAAAGGAACCTTATACATACCATTTTCTTGCGATACGCTATCAAGTAACTTAATGGTGTAAACTTTGTAACGACTCTTCCATCCACAAAATTTGACGTCAATGTTATATGATGACTGATTTCCTCTGGCATTCACCTTGATCTTTGTCCGGCGATGTCCCCTATAGAGTTTTTTAAACTTCTGTGCGCATTTTTCCCGCCACTCAAAGGATTGCTGGAGACAATCACCGAAGGTTTCGCACCATTCAGCACAATTCCCTCTGCGGCATTTGATTTTTAACGGAGGCTCCTTAGTTATGTCATCAACCCGCGGACAGTTGTCTTTTATCCTCGGAAGTTTCATTTCTGCGTGTTTTCTGGAGCACTGGTTACTATGACCTGAAAAACAAACATGGATTAAATTTGAGAGAAAATACCTGACTGTACCTAACTCTCAATGACGACTTAAACATTTCTTTTTCAGCTTAAATTTCCTGTTAGATTATTACTAGGGAGCAGAACATTCGTTGGTGACTGTCACAATTTCCATTATTCATTTCAGTTCCTTGCTCGATAAAGACGATGCGATAGTCACTAAAAAGAGCACAGAAATACATATCCATGCGATAGCCTGTTTCAAGTATCGTTGGGCATACCCTTTGGTATCCTTGGGTTCAGTGCGTAAATTTCAACGGAAAAAAATCACACAGCTGTACCTAAACACAAGAGGCCATCGTCCACGTCTATACGTATAATGCCAAAGCACAGAACAGGTAATCGGTACTTGACGGTAATACTTTGCTAAAACATAAGGTTTCTTTTTGTATCATACAAAGTTGTTTGCAAGCTAGTCTGATGCAAACCGGAGTAAAAACAAAAAAAACAACAAAAAAAAAAACAGTGGCAGTTTATTGTCAGCCTTTTTATTAAAAGTGGTGTTGTAATCTTTTGACCCAAGGGTGAACTTCACCGCAATATTTATAATGGTAATGATGAGTGGAGTCCAATTCGGTCTGTAATCATACAATTGATTAAGAAAATCGGACGACCACGAAGCGGGAGTCCGATTTGTTAATTACGAGTATGATTGCAGACAGAATTGGACGACACAAAGTCCTGTTACCAATTAATCAAAACTATAACAAAACTCGAGAAAGAAACTAGACATCGGATATACGTTTTTATATTAGAAAAAAAAAACAACAAAAGAAAAAAAAACATTAGTTAACTCGGGAAAATGCGAGACAATAGCACGCGGATATGACGCGTTCTGTCCACTTACACAGGCATGACGCGTAAACCGTCCTATTACACTGTCCAATTACAAGCATGACGCGTACACTGTCCTATTAGTGCTCAAATCGGGCTCATGATAACCAATCACGTTCGAGAATTTTGTTATAGTTTTGATTAAACTGTAAATAACCTTAATAGCTTGTATGCTTTGTTTACCTAATGGAGGTCATAAGACCAAGGAAATTCACTCTTTTGCTTTTGAAAATTATGACTAAATATGGAAGTGAACAAGATAAAATTGAAAGTAAGAGTACTTTAGAGAATTACCACATAACCTACTTTGGGAAAATTTAATATAGGAGGCCTCCTATTCCAAGTTTGTTTGATATATATATAAACAGAGCCTCATGTTACATGGAGAGCGTCAGGAAGTCTCCCGTTGTCGAACATTGTTAGCTTAGGATATCAATTTTACCACAAATGACGTCTCAGTGCTTGGCGAATTGGAATTTGTTTGTTTCAACTGCATTTGTGTGGGTTCCGTTCCGAACTGGACAAAACGGGAATTATTTTCGGATTCCTAAGGAAGAGTTCTTTCACTAGAATTAAAATTTTCTATACCGTACTTTTACTTTAAAGAGCGTCTAAGAGAGCTTTAAAGGGCTCCGTCGAAAAACAAGCGAAATTGAAAGTACAACATAGAACCAATAGCCTACTTAACATATGGACTTTTTTAAAAGTTTACATATATAAAGGTTACCATTTTACTTTTTCATACTCACCAACCATTAGTGCAAGAAAAACCGTTATCCGGAACATTTTGACTAGAGTTTCTTTTCTAACTTTCAGATATGAATTCGCCATTGTTGAGATCACCGTCTCGTGAAATAGTGATGAAGGTATTAATTTTTTTTCAATGGCTTTGGGTAGACGGTAGACACAGAGATACGTTCGACCTTGAGCGAACAAGGAATAGAGCAGAGACCAAACTAGGTGTGAGTTTCTAACACATTATTCCTAAGGTTTGTTGGCTCTAAATTGACTAGCTGGGTCTGTATTTACTTCATAAATTGAGACAATAGCAAGACATGACAAGAATAATTATTTCTCATACCCAAAAGTGTCATGGAAAATAGCAGGTGGATGTTTTTTTTTCATTGTGTTCGTTATAGAGGAAACGAAAATTTTCTCACTCTAGCTACTTTTTTCCAATAAAATTCCTCACCAACAAAATAGTTTTCAAACTTGCTATGAAATAGCTAATGACAAGTCAATTAGTCGCACCACTGTTTTTTTCCGGTATTTTTTAAAATTCTAATTCACCCATAGTTTAGGCGCAGATTGGTGCATTTGTGTTAACAAAATCGCCAATGAGAGATGTGTAATGAATGAGGATTAAAACAAAACAAAGAGTGTTCAACTCAATAGGTGTCCTTATTGAAAACTAAGCTGAATTTCCTAGTTTGCATGACAAACTGTCATGAGGTTGAGCACATTTTTGGTTGAATATTTTATCATTTCTACCAGGGGAAATTTTCTTATCACAATATATTTCCCTTCTTTTTGTACCCCTAAATGAAAGACCAAAAAAATTATATTTTTCCTTTGACAATTTGAAACGTAAAAACCTTTTTTAAGATTTAACTCCTCAAACTATTTGATTGGCGTTATTACGAATATAGACATTTTTAAAGACAACAAATTAACTAAGTTGACAGTAGATAGCAATTGAAGGATATAAAATAAGGATTTTAAATCTTATTCTATTGGTATTAGAAGGAAATAAAATATTTCATTTTAATGTCGACAAAACGAGAATTATTAGGTCAAGGATATAGAGGAAAAGGAGAAAACGAAAAATTAAGACGGACTCAAGGATGTGATAATCATTGCTATTTCTTTTCCTAAGGTCATCAAACGTCCGCGAGGCCATCAATTATAAACATACTAATGAAAAATTCTCGCATATTTTAGCATTTAAATAAATTGTTATTTCTTCTTTCGCTCACAACTCTATTTTTAGCTTTAGTTTTCTCGAAATATTGCTTATTCAGACTGCTTCACCTAGGCCCTACGCAGCGATGTAAAATGATTTGATGCAAGTCTCACTTAGTGCGGAGTGAGACTGTAAACGGTTTGAGTCCGAATCTTTTCCACTTATGGCCTAAAAGGAACTTAGCTTTTAAGCTCGTAGGTTCATTATAACATCTCCAATGTCAAATTGTCATATTTACGTACATAAACAGGTGGATGACGGGTAGATCAATATCGCCTTACACACTGGTGGCAAAGGCTTTATAAAAAGATGAGGTTTTCCATAATAGAACATTCCATTTAGGTTCAATATTATTTTCAGTTTTCGCATGCATATCAAACTAGAATTTGTGGTTATGACCATCGGATCTCCGACAATTTATCAAACAGAAAACAATACAGACGCGGTACAGAAAACATACCTGATATTCTAATTCTCCCATTCTCTTTGTTTTTTTTTTTTGCGATGAAAGCTTACAAAGTCTTTATATCAATGCCCTGTGGCAGTATGATTGAAATTGCAATTAAGATGCCAAACGCTCGTAACGCTAACACGTAGTGTCTCAAGGACGATTGATTTTATCGCCGTTATCGGCTGACATTCAACGGAGGAAAAATATGCAGCACGGTAAATAATCACAATTGCCCAATCACTATCTTGACTAGAAAAGCTTTTGGTTCTTTGTGTGCTTTTTGTATAGATTTTTTTGTTTGTTTTTGTTTTGTTGAAAGGTGACAACAAGACAGACGGTTTATAACATGCACATAAAAGAAGGGAGCAAAATTGGTTGGGGTTAATCTTCTTCATTCAGCCACGCCACGTCCAGTTCTTTGATGGCTCACGCATGCGTAAGCCACGATAAGTCATAACACTCCGTCATTTATCGTATCCTTGTAGTGTTTTCAGAGCGAAGGCAGTACAGTAACTCCTAAAGTGATGATAAGAGACTTTATTGTTTTTTTAGAGGGCACGGTAACGAATCTTGCAATCTGATTGGTTCTTTACCCGGTCAGTATTTTCCTATCTCTGCCCACGGGCCACGGTAACGCTTTCGTGAGTCGCCGAGTACATCCCAACTTTCGTTGTCATTTTTCATAAATATACCTCGTTTTCCGGCTGGGCAGTATTTTTAAGCAAACACGTCGGTCACTACCTCAAGCCGATAAATAACTTATGAATCCTCTCTTTTCTCTCTATCAAATCACTTTGGTTGACAGAAAAATATTGGTTTCAGAATGAATTTGTATAAACAATAGTGTCATTACGTTGGTTGACAAGCGGCCTAAAAACCTTCTGCAATTAATTTTAATCGTTCACAAAAAGTACTCAGAAAGTTGGAACCTGAGGTATTTGGTTACAGTTAAACTGAACGATGGAACTTTCATTCATTTAATATCTGAATTTTCTCGAGCAATTTGTTCATAGTGAAAGAGCGAGCGAAGTTTTAATTTAAGTTCTACAACAAACATACGCTTCTGGTGAGTCTTTCCAATTCCGTTCAATTTGGACATTTGTACCTTAAATTGCACAACAGAAATTGAAGGAATTTTTTGAGAAAAGGCCGCATTACATTCCCTTGTGTCTCGTTGGAGTGTGCCGTTCGAATTTAGTTTTTGTGAAGGAAAGATCAGAGTTAAACACACCATTACAGCAAACAAACGAGCAAACTCTCACAACTTCAAAATAAAAAGATTGAATTTACTCACAATTACTTTCCTCGCCGTTTACTTAATGAACAGAGGTAAATCTCCGTACATGAATGAATCGTCGATGAGAGTGAATAATACTTTCCGTTAGATCATTAACTGATTTTGAAGAAAACATTGTCGTGACAGTCCTTGCCAAACTAGTTCTGTTGGTTTTCAAATGTTCCTTCGATTTTCTTTTCCTTGCGCGCTCTCTAATTGACAGGTGTCAGATTGTGACAGATACTTGTAAAAATATTGTTTCAAAGTTTGTTTGGAAGCCTTTTAAATCACCTTTATCGTTACGGAAATGAAAATGTTTCGCTGAGGCATCTCTCTTAAATTTGCATCACCTCTATTTTAACTACCATTTACCCACTCAAAAATTGTTCAGTTTATGGAAGATCTTGCTGTATTTACGGCCATAAATCATTTGGGTTCTTTCGGAAAGAATTTCGTCAAGTTTAAAAACAATAAATATGTTATTTACCGGCGAAGGGTCGGTCCGTATGGTGAAAAACTGTGACCTCGGTCTTGAAAATTCTGCCCTCGGCCTACGGCCTCGGGCAGTATTTTCAAGACCTCGGTCACAGTTTTTCACCATACGGACCTCCCAGCCGGCAAATAACATATATATATCAACCAAATTACAAATACTTTGCTTCGTTTTCCTTAAGGGGGGGGGGGGGGGGGAGGGGCGCCGAAGGTGTTTTTTTTATAGAGGAGAACAGACCTACGCTGTAAAGAGACATGCTAAGATCAAAATGGTCTCAATCTCCACGGAAAGCTTTTATTACTAGCTTTATATGTTGGCCGTTTCCATCTTTTTGAAAGCAGATGCAAATGTCATACCATGGATTCATCAATTAAATAAACATTCTAAGAACACGAAATGCTCTACGTTTGATAATTATCAGCTAGCAGAAGTAAATTCAAAATGCATATGCATCTACAAATAGCAGATCAAAATCTAAACGTACAATAGTTTCTTGTATAGAAACGGGGCTCTGGTCACCGACAATGCACTGACAAGCCAACTTAAGGTTCGGCATCAGCAGCTCAAAAAACTTGAAACAAATTAGGACTTTCGTCACTAGAGATAACGACTTTCTTCCCCTATTATTGTTTGTTTTTTTTTTTTTTGGTTTTTTTTTTCGTGGCTTTTCTTTAAGAGTTCTATTCTGATATTGTATTAAATAATTAGCTGCCGGATTCCTAACTTACAATATTTTCCTTGTATATGCCGCACTACGAAGTTATAGTTGTTATGTACAATGTAACAAATTGACAACTACACAGAGGTTTTGCTCGGAACTTTTTTAGTTTTTTCGCCGTTACTCAGTGGCTGAACCTTTATTTTTCTGGGCGCAGCAATGGCTGTGGAATCCTCATTTACTTCCGAGGGCACAACGGATGTTCGTTTTGTACTAGTCCCATCATCCACAGCTAGGAAGATGGCCTGAATCCTTCTTTTCAAACGAGCCCTTACCTATAAAGTGCAAGTTAAATTACCCACATTATTGCATTCAAGGAGTTTGTAAGTCGTACTCTTTTTTTCTTTGACTTTATGATGTATGGGCTTTTAACAACAGCCAGTTTTTACAAGTCACAATTAAATTTGACGTCATTCAGCTATCTGGAGTTAATCTAGACAGGTATCGATATAAAATGAAAAGAAAAATGGCGTATAATTCTTCCTTTTTTGCGCTTAGGAAATATTATCAACATTAACTTTATATTCTAACATTTTACGCCGTAAAAGAGACCGATCTGAAACCCTTGTCTTTCCTCCATTCTACCCACACCCCCATCCTCAGACACGGGAATTTAAGCGGAGCTCCTGTGCACGTGTGGAGCTCCAAACCCTTCAGAACAAGTGAATATGATGATAATTTTGGTCCTACATTGCTTCGTTTTGTCATGTTGCTTTTGCTTGTCCAGGTAGTCCGGATCTAAGGACGGGCCCTTCGAACTAGAGCTTAATTTCTTTGATATAACATCGAAATTAAATAGAACTTCCTGGTTTCCACTGTAATTTAAAAAAAATCGATATAATACCAGACATTGTGATGCAATTTTTAACGATAAATCACTGACCTCGCTGTTCCTCACGCAGTGAAGAAGAAAGATCAAGAAACCCTGTTGAATTAAATAGAAGTGAGAAGTTTTTTCATTATGACGATGATAGATGATTATGATTTCACCAGATTTAAACAATTTTTAAGCCACTGAGCTGGCAGAGTAATGAATTCAACATAACACCATCCCAAGGTTCCCGGGATTGTGCATCTGACAGAATATAACATCTTTTGATCTCCACCGACCTTTATCTACATCTCACCTGTGTAGAGTTGAGGATCGTGAAGATGTAGGCGAAAGCTTTATGTAATGGTGCCAATAACCCAAATAACCACGAGATCCCCAGCAGAGGAATCATAACTATGCATGCCTTGACACCAAGTCTGGAAAAGAACAAAACAAAACAAAATAAAAAACAACAACAACAATAAAGCAAAAAAAAAACAAACAAACAAAGCAAAACATGGGGTTGTTGATAATGTGATTGTTGATGATAAAGCACTATTAGGTAGCAATTCTATCAAGGTGGTTTCTCGTTGTTACTGTTCCGGATTTCGGACTCTTCCTCAGTAGATTTGTGAAAAGGTTAGATTCCAGATTGTCGTTTTAAGAGAAGGAGCTGATTCAAAGACCCAATATTCCTGAAACCGGATTTCCTTTTATGGAGGAGACCATACCTTATTTGCTCGCTATGTTTGTCCTTCTCTTGTTGCATAGTTACCATCTCCTTGATAACCCGCCCGAGGATCAGAATGTTGAACTTAAAGAAGGAAATAAACCTCTATGAGCCCTATGAAAGATTTTTTTAATTTCGATAATGATAATCTTGGTTATTTTCACTCACAAATTCAATCAGCACAATAAATACTATAAATATCCAGATCAGGCCATTGGCAGAAGACATCCAGCAGCTTTAATGAAAAAAAAAAGATAATAGTAAATAAACAAAGTAAAACAAAAAACGAAAAGAAAACAAAACTATAAATAGATGCTTTGTTTGTCAAGGACTACTTGACATACCAATATGGATTTTCCACACATTGAAAGCGTTGATCGCGCCTTTTCTGTAGAATATTGACTGATGGAATCCATAATTTCAGCCTGAACAATCCGATTTAAAACCGATTTTCAGACTCAGAATTTTTAGTTTTTCTATCTCGAAACACAATAACAGTAAGCCAATACATAAAAACGGAAAATAATTATTTTTTAATCCACACGTGTATTTGGTTCAGCTCTAACAAGATAGTTGCTCGTTTTCCAAAATACTTGCGTCAGATCACTTCTTGGAAAGCTGGGTGGGATGACGCTAGACCAGTACAATGAAACTCTCCTCACTATTTATCAGCCACAAAACTTTCGATCCCATCTTTTCCAGCTGCAATACTTAGTGATATGGCAACGATGAGCGCGGGAAGGCCTACAGGATTAAAAAGAATCAGACATGAAACTTAGCTTATTCCCACCCGTCAAGGGTAGAATTTCCCTTTCGACATTGAATATTAATGTTAAGCACCGCTATTCAGGGATATTTAGGACTGAAGTATGCAATATAAGTGACAGATTATGTTCCTGGCCGCGTATTCTTGAATTCGGGGAGGGGTCCTTACGGAACAAGGACGCACAGATAATATGGTGTGAACGAGAATCGAAGACAAATCGTTCGAAGAAACTGCTACCTAAATTAGTTGGACTTATGAGACATAGGTAACTATATTGTAAAAACACAAAGGGGTGGTAATTAAAAGTGTTTAAGTATTTTAATAGCCACAGAGTACCTTACCCCATGAAATTCCATGGCACATTCTTAATTTGTCGCCAACGTTGTAAACTTTCACAACTAACAGGTAGAGGTAAATTCCCTCGACCAGCATCCAACAAAAGGCAGCCATCAAAAAATACTGCATAAGGGCTGCCACTGTAAGGCAACCTCCCTGGGAAAATGGAAAGCGAAAGAGGAAAGTTCTGTTAATTTGCAATTTGCCTTAATGATACATACGCCATGATTGATTTGTATCGTAAATATTGATAAAGCGTGTCGTCTTGACTCCTGTTGCAAACTGACCAATCCAAAAGCCTAGAGAGATTTCGAGGACGCACCACTCACCATAAAACCCACTTTCACTAAAATACAAGAAAAATGATATTCGACCTAAAAAAAATGATCAAAGTACTTAAAACTGTTCGAAAAGCCTTTAAATCGCGTTAGTTTCATTTTCTTCGAGATTGATATTTATCGCAGTCTTCTGCGTGTCAGTTGGCTTCTTCGTTTCTGGACAGTAAATATTTCAATTTCCACAGAATTCTTGCCTTGTTCCCAGCCGCTCCAATCCCGGCGAGAAACATGATTTGTCCTGCACCAAGAGAAGTGACGAGACTCACTCGAATCTGGGATAAAGGTCCTCTCATGTCTCTGGCACGCGAACAAAAACGAAAGAAAAAATAGAAGGAAAAGAAAAGGGAAAAAAAACATTTAAAAAGACATAAAGAGATATTCTTTATTAACGATTAAGGTGATTGTTATTTCCCTTTATTTTCCAAAATTTTACCCTTTCTGTCTTTTGTAGAAGCTAAGATAGGTATGTTGTTAAGTATAATGATTCTATGTCTTCTCGTCATCATAGAACTCGAAGAAGTAAGCAAACAATGGGCAAATCGGTTAGTACTGCACGATTATCACTTCTGTTTGTCCATTGACAGAACTCAGCGTACGTGCAAACTTTTTTCGATCAGTTATTTACTCTTCTGACTGACAAACATTTCTAATTTCTAACCACTTTACTCACGTGAGAGTAAGATAGCTGATTATCGTCAATGAGATACCAATAACAGAGAGGGTCAGCCCGACGTATGTGAGAATTTCCAAGTTCCTTTCGTCTTTCTTTTATGAGGGGAAATATAAACAATAACAATACTTCAAAAGATTTACGAATCTAAATACATCAATTTAATCAAGTTTTATTCTACTTCAAAAACTAAAATGTTAAACTCATACGTATTTGTTTGAATATACAAGCAGATCTTATCGTACAGGGGAGTTGCAGGCGTTGTGGTTACATTACCTTTGATATATCGGCAGTCTCTGTTCCAGATGACGTGTCCAGAAGAACAGCAAAATGAGTCAAATGACTGCACGTGCATTCTGTTTGGTGTGCATCAGTAGATTTGACGTAGCACCCTTCTCCTGACCAGCCAATGGAACTGAAACGTAAGATAGATAAGTTATTGATCATGCAAGACTCTGGTGCAAGTCATGGGGACGGAGCCCCATATCCAATAATATTGATAAGTACTCGAGGTGACAAAATTTGACTGTTAGACGATGATCCTTTTAAGTACTTGCATGCATTTGCTAGCTCTCAAAACTTTGTTCTTCACGCGTGGAGAGCTTCATGTGAAAAATTTGAAGAAAGGGCACCACAATTTAGCTAACTGGAACTCTTTCGCAGCTTGACTTCATTCAGATATAAGTGACCGCATCAGACCGAGAAGAAACTGGTAAGCATAAATCATACATTATTCCAACTTAATGAACCCAATGCTAGCCTCATGACTTGAATAAGAAAAAAAAATGGTAGAGAGACAATCAAGCTATATTTACCTCTTATCGAACATGTTCCAGAACGCACACTTTTTCTCGTTAGTTGCATCCTAAAATAATGGAGATAATAGCAAAAAACATAATTCATGAAACATACATAACATAACGCATTGTGAACTATATATCGAAATCTAACGAAATCCGAATTCATAAGCAACGCGGCTAGGCTAAAAATAAGCGATGTTCATTTCAGACAGCGACTCAATCTCAACCAGAAAAGACACGGTATAGTAAAAATTTTCATGAAAAGAAAATCATATGTCATGCTACCTTCATGTTTTTGAACTTCAAAGTTATATTTTCCCGTAGTCTCGTGGGCGAAGGAATTATTGTGGCAGCCATAATCATGGAGTTGACTTCCCTATTTAGGAGCAGTTAAAGTCAGAATTATTAAACTTTAAATGTACACTTCCAAGCAAGATTAAAACCCTCCAGTTTCAGCTTGAAGGAATTAATCAAGCGTTGATGTATTCAAAGATGTGAAATATACGTATAATTCAAATCGCTGGGAGACCTTGAATTGTTCAGGGTACTGTTCTCCGGTTGGTTTCTAATAAATAGTTGATGGAGGTCTTTGTATATCACTCCCAGCACCACTGAACCTGGGAAAGAGATAAAAATGTAACAATTTCACGAATTGTGGAAAATTTTGCTATATCAACTAAAAAATCGAAACTAACACATAAATAAATGGATTGATAAAAGAACAAAACGTCTAAACACCGCACATTAAAAAAAACTAAATTTTCAAACCGTTGTCCAAGTTTGCCGATGGAATGATTAGGAGATTTTTTCCCGTAGGTTCCTCCAGGCGAAAGTAGTGGCTGTGGTTTTGGTGGAAGGTTTTCCTGACTAGAACATCTTGGAGAAAAGAATAAAAAAAATTGTTACAAGTACAATGATAATGATAATGATAATAATAATAATTATTAATAGTAATATATAGTAAGAATAGTACTACTACCATTAATAATAAGAACAATGATAAAAATAGAAAGATCGATTAAAAAACAAAGTGGGTATAATGTCAATGAGCGGGAAAAGTTCTTTAAAGCTTTTTAAGGAGGAAAAAATAATCTGTTTTTTTTATCAAAATTCGAGGGGGTTAAAGAATAGAATAGTGATAATTAGTTTAGTGAATTAAAGATTTATTGCTTCAGGATGCCGTGGTAAGACTATGTTGTGCGATGAACGCTTTTCCATCGCCATCTCTTGAACCGGAGGGACCATGATGTCGAATATACTTATCATATTTAGAAAGTGCCTCACCCATGTGTATGCTGCTCATATTAAATTCACTTGTTGTGCGATTGAGGTTATACTGTCCGTATTCCAACAGGGATGTCTCCAAAGAGGTTAATTCAAGAAAGACGTCCTCTTTCTCTTCCTGCTTTGGTTGACTTATGTTGCGTATCTCTTTTGTAAGACGCTGAAGATTGGTGTTTAAAGAATTGAAGATATCCTACGCAGATAGTGAAGTGGTTTAATTGAAAGAAATAATTGGTAAACCATACTAATATCATAATGATATTTTATCACTTATAATATATGTTAGGTCAGGATGCGCAACGAGCCATTAAGATCAATTTTTTATTGACCCAATGAAATCAACAAAGCAAATATTTTTTATGAGTGAAATTTCAATTGGTTCGTCGGAAATACGTTTGATGGTCAAATAATGATGTACTTAATAAATACATACAGCAGGAACTAACTTAGTGGTCACAAAAGTGATTTACTGTACAACACGAACAAAAAAAAAAAGAAAAGGGAATATAAATACAATACCTCCTTACGGAAGTTTTCCACTCCTGGCTTAGCACCTGTGTGGAAAGGACACATAATAATATACGCTAAAAAGTAATAAGTCACTAATTTCAATAAATAAGAGCAATAAATAGCTGAGTACAGTAAATGAATAAATGAGTCAATGACAGAGTGTGGAAAACACGAAATTGTTAAATGAGTGGTTCAAACAATTAATTCTCACATGAACGAAGGAATGAAAGTATTATCGGGTGAACAGAGAGACTGGTGCTTCTAAGGATAAAATAATAAATTATGTAACTATATAAAGAAAGGGAATCTTATACATACCATTTCCTTGCACTGTGCCATTCAATAACCTTATATTTATGTAAATTTGCCATCCTGAGCGCTTGTAACATTTTTGGACGTCAAAGCTATATGATGGGCCATCGCTTACAGACTCCACCTTATTATTTATAGAACGACCTCTCCAAAGGAAAAAAATCCTCTGAGTGCATTCTTCTCCCCAGCCAACGGATTGCTTGAGACAAAAAGCGAAGTCTCGGCACCATGTCAGGATACAGTACCAATGACGTATATGAGGGCAGTTGACTCTTAACCAAGGCGGATCGGTTCCGTTTTCAATTCGCTGACAGGTGTCTTGTACCCCTTTAAGTTTCAACTCTCCGTAATTCCCAGGACAGTGGTAACTATGATCTGAAACTGATAATTACGCGGGTAAAAACGTTAAATTCTAAAGAATATGCTTGACCGTACCCAACTTCTGATAATAAAATTGGTCCTGTGACAGAGATTTTAACTGCAATAGACTGCTTCAGGTATCTTTTAGCAAGAGACCACGCAAACTCATGAGAATACTTTCAGCGGCAAATAATCGAAAATTAAACTTTAAGTAATAAAACCATCGTATTGATACCTACATCTAATACAACAGACCTTCAGCGACAGAGGGAAATGCTTTGATAAAATAGGTGTTTTATCCCTGCATCATTTCATAAGGATAGGGAGTTGGGGAGGGCATTATGATGGCGTTGGAGATGAAGGGCAAGTTGGCAAGCATAAGGCAAATAAGATGTAAAATCTCTCCCTCTCCTCCCCCTTCCAAAAGAAAAACAAACAAACAAACAAAAAACAAACAAATTCGTACTAGATAGATGGATGGATGGACGAATAATATCATAAATACATGTTATTTGCCGGTTGGGAGGTTCGTATTGTGAAAAACTGTGATCGAGGTCTTGAAAATACATTTCTTTTTTTTAAACTTGACGAAATTCTCTGAGAGAACCAAAATGATTCAGGGCTGTAGATACGGCAAGATCTTCCATAAACTGAACAATTTTTGAGAGAGTAAGTGGTAGTTAAAATAGAGGTGATCCAACTTAAAGAGAGATGCCTCACCGAAACATTTTCGGATAAGGATAAAGGTGATTTAAAAGGCTTCCAAACAGACTTTGAAACATTATTTTTACAACTATCTGTCACAATCTGACACCTGTCAATTAGAAAGCGCGCAAGAAAAAAAAAGCGCAAGAACATTTGAAAAACAACGGAACTAGCTTAGCAAAGACTGTCACGACCATGTTTTCTTCAAAAACACTCAGTGATCTAACGGAAAGTGTTATTCACTCTCATCGACGATTCATTCATGTACGAAGATTTACTTCTGTTCATTAAGTAAACGGCAAGGAAAGTAATTGTGAGTAGATTCATATTTTTTATTTTGAAGTTGTGAGAGTTTGCTCGTTTGTTTGCTACAATGACATGTGTAAATCTGGTCTTTCCTGCACAAAAACTAAATTCGAATGGCACACTCCAACGAGACACAAAGGGATTTAATGCGGCATTTTTCAATAAATTCCTTCAGTTTCTGTTATGCAATTTACGGTACAAATGTCCAAATTGAACGGACTCGGAAAGACTTTATGTAGAACTGGATCTAAAACTTCGCTCGCTCTTTCACTACGAACAAATTGTTGGAGAAAATTCAGATATTAAATGAATGAAAGTTCTATCGTTCAGTTGAACTGCGACCAAATACCTAACGTTTTACCTTTCTAGGTACTTTTTGTAAACGATTAAAATTAATTGCAAATGGTTTTTAAGCCGCTTGTCAACCGACGTAATGACACTATTCCTTGCACAAATTCATTCTGAAACCAATATTTTTCTGTCAACTAAAGTAATTTGAGAGGGAGAAAAGAAAGGATTCATAAGTTATTTTTCGGCTTGAGGTAGTAACCAGCGTGTTTGCTTAAAAATACTGCCCAGCCGGAAAAAAACCAGATATATTTATGAAAAATGGCAACGAAATTTGGGATGTACTCGGCGATCCACGAAAGCGATACCGTGGCCCGTGGGCAGAGATAGGAAAATACTGACCGGGTAAAGAACCGATCAGATTGCAGGATTCGTTACCGTGCCCTCTAAAAAAAAAATAAATAGGTAATATTTGTTCCTGAAGGAACAAAAAAAAATAGATGATCGACAAACTGACCCGCTTTGGCTCCTTTTTGAGACTTCCTTCTCATTAAAGTAAATATTTGGTAGAGTTTCGGTTTCGACAACATGTAAAGCGACATGGTTAACTCGGTCATGTAACCATGAAAAATGTTGCACTCTCAAGTTCTTCATCGTGAGCAACAGCTTCCACGGCTTTCTTTTACGGTAATTGAATATCAAAATGAATAGATGAATAAGCAAAAAGATTGAGGAAATAAAGAACTCTACCCAAAAACCAGTGAAATATAAAATAAAATGCGTAGTGCATCATGGCTCTTTCTTAAAGTAAGCAACTTAGAAGGTTACCATATGCAGCTTTTTCATACTCACCAATCATTTGTGCAAGGAAGAGAATCTTCCAGAAAATTTTGCCTAGAGATCCCTTTGAACCTTCAAACATGAATTCGGCCTTTTTGTGTCTTTAAGATCACCGTCTCGTCCGGTGGCTTTAGGTAGAGCATATATCCAGAGGCCAAATCTTGAAAGAGCAAAGAAGAAGGCGGTGACAAGCTCGGCGTGAGTTTTAACACTTAATTCCGCGAGTTTGATGGCACTAAATTTACTATGTGGGTCCGTATTTACTTAATGAATTATGACAATGCGAGAACATGACATAAATACTTATTTTTTTCATTAGGAAAGTGTCATGGAAACCCAAGGGCAGCAGCAGGTGGCGGTTTAGTGAACAATTGCTTAAAGTAGAGTTAATTATAGAAGAACCGACATTTTTGTCGCCCAGAGCATTTTCCTCTACTTACCCTCCCCTTGACACCAGCGTAATAGTATTTAAATTTTCTATTTTCTTAATATAGAATAACGGAAGACAAGTCATAGATTTTCGTAATATTTTTCCGGTAGGTTTCAAAATTGAAATTCATTTGTAAGTTAGGTACACTTTTGTTAATTGCAGCTGATTTTGTGTTGATGACATCGCCTCCGACAGATGTGTAATGAATGAGGGTTGAAGTAAAACAAAGAGTGTTTAACTCAGTTGGCGCCGTTATTGAAAACTGAGCTGAATATCCCAGTTTGCATAACGAACTGACATGAGGTTGAGCACGTTTTACCTTCGTAAAGAGCAAAATTTGTAATGAATATTTTATCATGTTTGCCCGGGGAAGTTTTCGGGTTAAACCTCCATCTAATCATCATATTTTTTCCTTTTTTGTTGGCACCCCTAAGTGAAAGACCAAAAAAATATTTTTACCTCGACAATTTGAAACAAACACGCCTTTTAGAATCTTAACTCTTCCTCAAACTATTGAATAAGCTTCTTACAAATATAGAACTCCTTGAGACACTAGCAATTACCTAGGCGGCGAATGAGATTGTCACAATGCTTATAATTTCACCGACAAGAGAAATATATTGTTGATACGTGATGGAAAAAAATAACAATGACAACGGTAATAGAAAAAATTACAAAAAAAGGAATTTACCTTTTACTCTATCGGTGTGAATGATGACAATTATTATGTCAAAGAGGAAGAGGAAAACGACAAAACGAGAAATAGCGACTGACTATTAGATGTGAAACCATTGTTTCCTCTCTATAAACGTCATCCATTCACCTACTCGGAGAATGGGAAATACCCGCATATTTGAGCATTAAAACAAAGGCCTCGAGTGTTTATAGAAAATTTCGTAATTTTCACTTGACCCGCGGCGCTCATTAAAACGCACATAGCATTGTGGTCATTGAGCCTGCCATTAATGAAGCAGATTCGTTCATGAGATGAATTTGAAGTACCACCCACTTCAATCAAGCGAAATAATTTTGGCTTTTTGTATCACCCTTGAGTTTAATTGTTGAAGCAGAAAGATTCGAGCCATGATTGTGACACGTAGAGATAGTCGTATAAGGAGACTATTCATTACATCGACTTTTTACTATTATAATTATTATCATCATAAATAGAGAGAATAATACATGGCACGCGTAGATGTGGAATTTTACTTTGGCTGTTTAAACTGGTAGCTCGAGAGTGAGCGCAGTGAACGAGTGAGATGTCGAGTCAAACACGAGAACAGATATTCCATCTCTACAAGCAACCATGTATTATTTTGTCTATTATATACATACAATAGCCCTTTACAGACAAGAAAAGCCGATTATATTAAAGACTAAAAATAACGGAATCAACAATTCCTGCATGAAAATCACACAGTGGGTTGGCGCTAAGGCTCAAGATGGAAAAATGCTTTGAATCATGTTTACAGAATTCTCATTCATTGAATCTGTCCTTACTGATAGAAGAAAAATTTCAGATAAACGGAAAAATTGGCCTGTGAAAAATCTTCCGGGTTGTCGATTTTCGTTCTCACCCGCAAGAAATGCTATTATCAAAGCCTCTGAATACGTAACTTTTTTTTTATTCCTCCAATTCCTAGCTGATACATAGTTTTGTAAATATAACGTGATATAACATAGTATCAGATAAAGATTTACAAAGGAAAAAAAAGCGTAGAACAGAAATTACAACACTTAAATTGAATTACATTGTATATTGAAGGAGAGAAGAGGGGCACATCTAGATAAACTAATATTGTGCCCCTTAAAGTTATGTATAACAAAGGACTTGAGATTTTTGATAGAAAAGTAAAGGAAAAATGACAAAATAGCTCAGAAAATTATAAAAGAGATAATTTTTCATTAGTATTGAGCAGGGTACCAGCACAAAAGTGCTTTTCTAAACATTTTTTTAGATAGTTTGTCTCTAATGGATTGCGGAATATCGTTCCAAAAGAGACTTCCAATAATGCTTGGGCAAAATCTCCTAAGATAAGTTTGAAATAAAAGTATTGTAACTTGATTGGATGATGCACTGCGGGTACTGTAATTATGTAGTTCAGATACTAATGAAACAGTTATATTAAGGAACTTTTCATGGTGGAAATAATCATAAAAATGTATACCTTTGTTTAGTTTAACAATATCAGGAAATTTCATTTATAACACGAACCGCTTTGTTTTGTAACTTTACGATTTGAGACAATGGAGCGTTATAATTATTTCCCCAAAGTGTACAAGTATAATTAAGGTAAGGATAAATAAGAGAATAATACACACTAATAAGTAAAGTAAATGGTTTGAACCCAGGAGTATCAGTAGTTCGTATAGTGTGATCGTCCGACAAACCGAGAAACAGACCGACCAACAACAGACGGATCGAAACCGACCAATGACTGTTAACAAACTCTACACGAGTCTTCCAGCCAATCACATCTCGGCTAAACAGACCAATCACGTTCAACAGACCAGACTTTATAACATCATCGACTGACAACTACTCTCCACTTCACTCTGAAGATGACTTCCGCACAGGTTGTCGAAACGTCAGTCACCAACAACAGTTCTTTTCAGAACTACACTCACCCGGACGATCACACTATACGAACTACACTAACAAGTGTTGCTTTTGATACATAATGCTTCAACTTAACCATTATATTTATATTTTTGCTAATTTTGTCACATATGTAGTCAATATGTTCATGCCAAGTAAGGTGACAATCAATATATACACCAAGATATGTTACAGAAAAGGACTTTTCTAAATGAACATTTGCTACAGTTAATGGTGGATAAAGATGGTAGCTTTCCTTTTGACGAGGCATAAAAATAAGAAACTTAGTTTTGTCAAATTTAAGGTCAATTTATTACTGCATAACCATTCGTAGACAGCTGGTAAATTATTGATAATTTCACGCAATAAACTATCAAGATCATTTCTAGAAGCAGTTAAAGATGTATCGTCAGCATATAATCTAGTACAAAAGAAGGTGGAAGACTTTGGAAGGTCATTCATGAAAATAGTAAACAGCAAAGGTCCTAGTATCGATCCTTGAGGCACACTAGTGGGGATAAAACGTGTATCAGAAGCAACAGCATTTGCATGCACCTGCTGCTTCCTGTTACTTAAGTAAGATTGAAACCCGTTGTATTCACTTTGTTGTAATCCATAGTACCTAAGTTTATTTAGTAATATTTGATGGTTTACTTAAATGCGAATGCTTTACTTAAATCTAAGAATAAAGAAATCACATAAAGTCCTTTATCAAGAGAAGAAGTTATTTCTTCAATAAGGTCAATTAGACAATCAGAGGTTGTAAAACCTGGTCTAA
>NC_142670.1:3317500-3417500 GCF_964200805.1 Pocillopora damicornis
CCGCTACATTGATCGACGCAAAGTTAGATCCACAATGTTTACAACCCATAGAAGCTACAGATCTCCTGTGCTATTTGGTTATCGATACGAGTTATTACACAAAGAAACAGTTCAAAGCTTTCAAAAGCTTGGAGGCCTACAATCAGATGGTTTCGGGTTTTATTTCCAGTGTTGAAGGCAAAGTCATAGGTGAAAAATTCGTGGTGATCGGAAAGGTGAGACATTCTCAACGAATGAATGAGCGACCATTTGCAGTTTGGATTATTACTAATAAGGAGGGAACCGTGTTATCAGCCCATTGCCTTGGTTGTAAAGCTGGACTAGCTGAGACTTGTTCACGTATTGCAAGTATTTTATTTCATATCGAAGCTTCAACGAGAATTAATGAAACGCTGGCATGTACTCAAGTAAAGTGCACGTGGTTGTTACCGACATATGTGAGTGAGGCTCCTTATGCAAGGGTCAAAGATATCAACTTCAAGTCGGCGAAAAAGTTGAAAGATAACTTAGATGCCTGTATTGAGGGACTATCAGCAAACTCTCCACCTTCCTTATCAGCACCTTGCACTACAAAGAAAGCTAAGGTCTCGACAGAACGGGTTACATCTGGAGGAACTGAGCTTAAACATTTGCTTGCCAAAATAAATGAGTGCAAGTTCAAACCTGTTGCCTTAAGCTTGATTGAACCCTATTCTGAACAGTTTATCATGAAAAGTAGAAGTATCCCAACCATTTCTGACCTTTTTGATCCATGTAATTTTGACTTGTCATATCCAGAACTCCTAGAAAAGTGTGAAAATATTGATCTGACTATTTCAGAATCACAGGTAGAATTAATTGAGCAAGACACCAGGGAACAGGCTAAAGGAAATGCATTTTTCAGGCACAGAGCTGGGCGCATTGGTGCATCTCTGAGTTGGGCAGTAGCTCATACTAACCCTGCTATGCCATCACAATCCTTAATCAAGTCCATCTCATATCCTGATCTGTTCAAAGTTACTACTAAAGCAATCAGTCATGGCCGCAAGAATGAGAGTGCTGCAGTGAATGCTTATGCCAAGACTATGCTAGAGACTCACAGAGATCTGAAAGTTGAACAATGTGGTATGATAGTGG
The DNA here is from genome assembly GCF_964200805.1 of Pocillopora damicornis. Classification (NCBI taxonomy): domain Eukaryota; kingdom Metazoa; phylum Cnidaria; class Anthozoa; order Scleractinia; family Pocilloporidae; genus Pocillopora; species Pocillopora damicornis. The sequence continues at coordinate 3,318,617 of NC_142670.1, forward strand.
ATAAACAGCACCCCTGGATAAATGCTACTCCAGATTTTTTGGTATCATGTTCATGCTGTGGGAATGGTTGTGGAGAAGTCAAATGCCCTTACAACATTGAAAACTGTGACCTTGAAAGTTATGTGGAAAAGAAGAATTCATGTCTTGAAAAGGTCAATGGAAAGGTACAGCTCAAGAGAAATCACCAGTACTTTTTTCAAGTACAGCAACAGTTGTTTATCACAGACTCTCAGTATTGTGACTTTGTTGTGTGCTCTTTTGACAATAACAATCAAACAAGGTTTTTCTTGGAGAGAATTTACAAGGACATTTCACACTGGGAATCAGTTCTTCCAAAACTCACCAAAGTGTGGAGATCTTGTATCCTACCTGAAATCTTAGGAAGATGGTACACTAGGAAGCATAAAATTGCTGCACCTGTACCAGCAGGTGATATAAAGCCTGTTTGCTACTGCAGAAAACCCAAACCAGAAGAAAGCACAGTGCCTTGTCAAAACCCCAAGTGCCCATTCATTGAGTTTCACCTCTCATGTTTAGGGATATCTGATCCCTTACCCAAAGTATGGTACTGTCCAAGCTGCCAGTTACTTCCAGAATGTAAGAAAGCCAAGAGAGTTACTAAGATCAAGCCTGATTGTCAAAAGAACCCTGATTTCGATGAAGCAATGAAATTACAGTCCATTTGTGTTTGCAAAGCTAAACCTGTTGTAGGGGAAAAGCTGCTGAAATGTCATAGTCAATGTCAGAGTGGGAAATTTTTCCATCTGAAATGTCTAAACTACAAGAGGATGCCCAATAACAGCAAGCTATATTGGGTCTGCAAAAATTGCAAAGTGAAGAAAAAACCTGCAGACAAGTCTTCATTAACTATCCCTACCACATGTTCTTCTTATACCACCAGCACTACATGTACTGTCAATAATCCATCAGCTTCAGTTGTGTCAGGAACTGAATATGAAAGTGACGAGGACATAGAAATACCCTGTGTGACTGAAAGCAGAACAGCTTCTGAATCTTTTGAAGATCTACATGAAAATGAGTCAAATAAATACTGTACTGGAGATGAATATGAAAGTGATGAGGACTTAGAAATAATCTGTGTGACTAAAGGTGTAGCTAACAGAATTGCATCTTTTGGAGATCTAGATGAGCATGACTATGACATAATCTCATCTCCTGATGGCTGGTTGGATTGCAAAATAATACAGGCAGCACAAATATGTATCAAGAAAGTGAATCCTCTCATTGAGGGTTTTCAAAGACCAACTCTTGGAAGAGTAAGGAACTTTGACATAATGACCAGTGACTTTGTTCAAATCTTACACACGGGTAATTCACATTGGGTGTGCATTAGTTCTATTAGTTGCACATCAGGATGTGTTAATTTGTACGACAGTCTGTATAATGACATTATTGATGATGAAGTTGAGCAGCAAGTTAAAGATCTGCTACCAGATAACTTTGTTGGCATTGAAGTCATACCAGTGCAGCAACAAATGAATGGCAGTGACTGTGGCGTTTTTGCTGTAGCATTTGCAACATGCCTTGTGTTTGAACTCAACCCTTCAGATTTTATGTTTGACATCCCAAGAATGAGACCACATTTACTTGAATGTTTGAGAGCTGGTGAAATCAAAGTTTTTCCACATTTTTGAATACATTTTACACTAAAAATGTTGTTTTGTTGTTTCATCCTAATCTCAAGAGTAGCAGTCATTAAAAAAAAATCCAAGAATAATGAACTCAAGCTATTTTAAGCTGCTGTGCTCAATAAACAGTCCTTACTGCCCCCTGCAAACATAATTCATATTTTAATTCATATAATTTCTGTAAATATATGAAATATCACAGCACAAATGAAATTTTGTCATTGTTGTAGATCCTTCTTGTAACGGAAGTATATTTTTTTAAATTATTGATCTTACACAGTGGTCATTCCCAGTCACTTGCTCTCTTTTCATGGGGTTATAATATTTCTTAAATTATACACAGACTCTCCACCCCATCATATCATTTCATCAGCTACAATATATGACTATAATAGTACTGTATGAAGTATGGAGCTAATCAAATGGTACAATGGGTGGACACAGGTTTACAAGAGCTGAACATACTTTAATAATTCTGTCAATAATTGGTACTTCATCCTGTCCATTGTCATTGTTCAAGAAATCAGTGGGAAGAGTGCTTTGTAGAATAGTATACTTGCGACGCAGCAAACCAATCACCCTCTCAACATATATCTGTACACTTGCTAGAGCTCTTGTTTTTTCCACATCAATAGGATCCAGCTGTTCCCTCCCTTTCGTGTAGGCTGGTATCATGAGTCTTGCCTGTTTGAGAGCAACACTTTCTGTGATTGTGAAACCCCGGTCTGCCATAACCATGTCACCTGGCAAAAGTTCTTCAAGTTTTTCTGTCAAGAACTTATCAGAGGTACGTCCTCCCCATGCCTCTGACACAAAGGAAATAGCTCCTTGAGGAGAAATACCAATCAGTACTTTGATAGTATTGTGATGCTTGTAGGATGAAAATGTCTGAGCTCGAGCTAACAAGTTTGTAGGCTTATCAATAAAAATCTCAAAACAGTCAATAACAACAGTGACTTTGGTTCCAAAGACTTGTTGGAAGCAAAGAGGCATTGTCTTCCATAGCTGGTGTCTTTCATGCCAGTAAATAAGTGGGGACAAATGCTGATCCATCACTGGTAACCATGATGCAAATATTCTTGATATTGTTGTCACAGATACTTGAAAACGATAGGCTAAGTCTTGATAAGGCATATTCAGTCTCAGTTTCATCAACACGATAATCATTTCCTGGAAAAGGCTAAGTTTTTGGGTTCTTCGTTTGATGTGGGGTGACACAAAGTCAAGGACAGTCATTAAGATATCCATTGAAGGCAGTCCAGAATAAAAGCGAACTTTTTCATCAGAATCAAAAAAATCTCGATCAATTGGCTTACATGATTCTTTGAAAAGGTATTCAAACTCTTCAGTTTGAGTCATAGCTTCAGATACATCAACTTGGGTTTGAGTTGAACTGTCAACGAGAGTTGAGCAAGTGTGGTCTTGAAATGCGCAATCGTGATCAAAAATATCCTCAGAAGAATCAATTTCCTTGGAAGATCCTTCTTTAGGATCACTGAAATCCACATCACGGACGGGAAGGCCACTGACATCGATTTTCTTTCGTTTCTCAGCTGCCTCGCGTTCTTGACGCTCGAGTGATCTTTTGCGGCGTTCCTTCGCTCGTTTAGCTCTTGCCTCTTTAATGTCGTGGTTTTCCTGTTGATATTTTGTCTTCCCGAGATTCAAAGTAGGAACCCAGTCGACGTTGTACTTATCCCAGGGTTTTGCAGATTGCCCTGACACGAAATGTCGTCCACAGACTCTTTCATTACTGAGGACATCCTTCGAAGTGATGTCGTCGCGGCTAATGGCGGCGATCCATCTTTCTCTTCGTTCTCTGCTTAGCTCTTCTGCTTTTTCTCCTTGGTTAGTGACTACTACTGTAATCCTATAAAACCCTATACCTTTCGTCTTTCCATTATTATGAAAACAATCAACCATAATACTATGAACCATGATGAAAAATATTCTAAAGCTTTGATAACACGCGAACAGTGTTTGAATTATACGACACCAATATGGCGGCGTAGCAACCGTTATCAAGGTATAGGTCACGTGGGTGAAAACCAAGAATAGATGTTTAAAATCACGTTAGTGAGAAATATAAGTGGGGCTACGATACTGTCGACTCACCAATCCAATCAGCAAGACAAAGAAAAGGAATATCCAGATCAGTCCATTTTCGTTAGAAAGCCAGCAACTTAACAGACAAAAAAACAAACAAACCAAAATAATAAAAAAATAATTTAACGGCAATATTAACAAATAATACATTAAATATATTTTTCGAAGTGTTGCTTAAACATCTTTTACGAACAAAAGAAACATTATTATTACTTTCATTACTGAAAGGTACATGTTTTACTTACTATTTCTCGCCGACAAAACTCTCGATTCCCGCTATGCCTGCCGTGATGCTCAAGGATAAGGTGACCACAAGTGCAGAAAAACCTGTGACAGAAAAGCCAAAAACATTCACTCCTGGCTTGCAAGAAAATATGTTTGAAAACGGAATTTAAAGTGCACCAAGGAGTTGAGTAGGGGTGTCCTAATGGTGCAAGAGGTTTGAGGTTGACTTCCAGAAGAGTCATTGCCGGGTGTGCTGTTGGGTAAGACAGTTCATTAAGGTTAATTACACTTAAGCGCACCAAAATTAGGATTTTTTTCAGATTTTCCAGCAGTGAACTAACTTCCACATGCATTGCAGGATGAGATTTAATGTTCCTATTCTTTTATGCCGCTAGAGCCGGGAAGGAGCCAGTCATTTCTTAGGTTTTACGCGTTCACATCAGCTTTTAGTTTAACCTCTTTTAATCCATTTACTTGCACACAAGTAAAAGAACTGAAATATGGTCTTACCCCATGTAGCTCCGTGGCATATCTTCATCTTGTTTGTAACGTTGTAGACTTTTACAACAAACAAGTAAAGGTAAACTCCCTCGATGAACATCCAACAGAAAGCGGCTGTTAAAAAGAACTGCTCAAGGGCTGCTACCATTACACATACTTTCTGGAAAGAAGGAACAATTCAGCTATCTGTTGCTGCGGTTAAGTAAAACCATTCGTGGGCAAAGAAGTAAAGCCCAGCCTCCATATACCATGGCTAATCATTTGGCCTTTAGTTACGCTAAGGCGTGTAGAATAAATATATTTTTCTGGCAAAATCGTGGTTTAATCGAAAACTACGGGCATTGCCTCATATGCAAATGAGAAAAGACAGAAAAGTCTGAAGAAACTTACAGTAACCTGGTTTAGTGTTCCTTACTTTGTTCTCAGTCGCACCAATCCCACCAAGAAATATGATTTGAGCTGCGCCAAGCGAAGCAACCAGACTAACACGGATCTGAGACAAAGGACCTCTCATCTCCCTAGGGCAAAGAATTCAAAGGATTGACAAGAGGAACAGAAGTGTCTGTGAGGATTAAAATTGTCTTCGAAAGAATAAACACTCTTAAGCAGTAGTGTCAGTGCATGATATTGAATAATGTGTGCCTTTCAATGTTAAATAACTTCCTTGTAAAGTACTTACGTGAGAAAAACGTAGCCGAGAATTGTCATGGCAATTCCAATCAGAGATAATGTCAAACCCATGTAGGTAAGAATCTCCAGAATTTTGTTGTCGGTCTGTGTAAAATATGTAAGATAGCACAAAACTAGGTACATATGCTTTTAGTATAAACAAAGTCAGATAAGGCCCTTCTAAAGTTTTTAAATGCATTTAATTTTTGTTTTTTTTATAAATTATGATACCCATGACCTAGCCCACCTCAGATAAGTCTTCATTGTAAGGTTCCGTGCCAAACTGCATCAGGACAGCAAAATGGGTCAAATGATTGCAGCTGCATTCCGTTTGAGATTCGTCCATATATTTTACAGAACAACCTTGTCCTGACCAGCCTACCGAGCTGCAGGAAAAAGCATGATTTCAAAAGGCTGCTAAAAGAGGGGAATTATTAAATTTATCGAAAAATTAAACTTATAAATGGATGCGATCGCGATGTTTTTGAATAACTAAGTTTTCAAGGGAGAGAGAGGGAGGCCTACTGCAGGCTAAAATCGCAGCCTACATTGTGCCAAAACCAAATGCAGAGCAAGTAGACAACTTAAACCACATCGCTACTTAATCATTGCAATCACTAAGAATATCAGCTACAAATTTCATACATTTGTATTATTTGGCTCATTTGAGTGAAAGAAATAACCTCTTGTTGCTGCAGTAATTAACAAAGGAAATAACTGTATTCTCTCACCTGCTGTCTGGTGTGTTCCAAAACACGCAGTCTCTTTTCCTGTTTGCGGCCTGTAGTTAACAAAATTGTATGATCCTAACAAGCTGAGTCTCTCAAAGGAAATCGAAACCCAATTAAGATGGGGAAGAGGGTGGAGAAGATTCAACTCAACTTTTGAAAGGGCTCTTTCCCTTTCTGTGTTTAACTATGCTGCCTGCTTGGCTAATGATTATTTTGCGTATTAATTCTCATATTCTCGCCCAGACACATACTCGTTTACGTTCTGAAGAAAAAAATTGGTAATCGAAATATCTGGTCCAGTTGCAGATACCGATACCAGAAAGGGTTCACTTAATTTATTTCCCTAAAACTCGTTTGTTCAGTATTAATGTCGTACTGATCCAATAGTCCTATTCTAAGGTGATGTGAGGAGCTTCAACAAGATGTATTACTTCCTGCACTTGCCTGAAAATTCCTGAACATTAACGTAACATTATGCGTCAGCCTCGTGGGAGGTGGAATAATTGTAGCAGACATTACGATCGTGTTGAGATGTCTACGGTGGAAGTCGATGGAGCAAGTTAGTCGCAAAATCTGAATTTGCGATAGAACTTTCAAGAAGATCATCCAAGGTCAAAAGAGAAAATAATACATGTAAAGATGAATCGTACATTGCGGTGTCATTGAACTAGTTAGTTTTCTCTTTGTTTTATTCTGTTGTTGCTGTTGTTGTTGTTGTTGTTGTTGTTTTTTTTTAAATATTTCTTAGTTGATTCATCATTCATTTCCTCTTTTAAAGTATAGGGAGGACTAGAAGCATGGAAAACATAAAGGGACCAAAAAAACATACAGAAAAACTAGGAAAAAACACACACACACAAACCTGCTTTTGTTAGTCGCCTGTTTAGTGTAAATATCATCAATTAAAAGCATTTTATAAAGACTTTTGTATAAAACTCCCATAACTAATTCTGAACCTGAAAATGAAAAACAACGGTAATATAAGGTGCTGGAAGATGAATGCTGTAAAGAAAATGTTTCAGGAACTCCTGTTAGATATGATAAATGTTGAATGCAGGTCATATTGAATACGCCTTAATGGATAGACTTAGTATAGAACGTATTTGATAGAAGAGTCCTTTACCAACCGTTCTGAAAGTTTCCCGATGGAATTTTAACAAAGTTTTTTCCTTCAGGTGCCTGAAGATCAAAATCACTCTCATTTTGATGGTAAACACGTCTGATTTCCAAATCTAGACACACAACGAAACATCACTCGGTGGGAATACGAACAAAGAGAAAAATTACACTAGTCAACTAAATCCAATACTTAATGACCCTAACACTGATAAAAAGACAAGTTTGGTTCTTTGGAGCCTTTTTGCACTTTGACTTCTAAGTAGAAGATGACCTGGGTGGGCAGGTCTTACCTCGGCGTGGAAAAAAAAATGTTCCTTAACGGCAAAGTCGTCTCTTTTGATAAGAAAGTTTTAATGAACTCACATTAAAAACAAAATGAAACAAAAAACAAAACAAAACAAATGGTACAGGCTAAAATGCCCTTTTTCTTTTTATTAACTTATCCAGATTGGCCCCTCACGCCGTTCATCGTATTCTGTGGTGATAAAAAATATTATCAATATAATTTATTTCATTTTTTTTTTAATTTGATTTTTTTTTTTGGACACAAAAATTTAGGGGTTTTTTTCCTACAAAACGATCACGACGTGAAAGTCGACACTACGACACTACAGGTAATAAATCTTTTTTTTTTCCCTTACCGATTTCTTGGCTGTTAATGCTAAGGTTTGGTGTTGTTTTATTGAGGTGATACTGAGCGTATTCCAACACAAATTGTTCAAAAGCGTATGTTGCTTGAAAAACCTCCTCCATTTTTTCCTCCTCTGTTTGATTCCCAAACGTGCCATTAGAAAATCTGGAGAGTGCCTCCTCAAACGCATCCAAAGCGCTCTAAAAAGGATTGATTCAGAAAATAAGTCAACGAAATCGTTGGAACAACACAAGAAAGTAGGTCATCAGTTTCTAAAGCACGGCGTTAATTTATATGAACGAAACTTATATTAGTACCGAATACTTCGAGTTGCATACGTTTCGATTCTTTTGAAAACTCTAACATGGTGAGCTAATACCTCAAAAAGTTTTAGGAAACTTATTGGAGGACAATTTCTTGAAGGAAAATATCCCCAAAAAAGAAATATGCATAATACCTGCATGGATCCCTCTCTTTCAATGTCAAGGAGGCCAATGGCGTTCAGTACCTGATAAGTAATAAATTTCCGGAAGCCAAGTATCAGTATTTATAAAAACCAGAGGCATGCCTTACTTTTCTGCATAACTTACTCCGCTTCTTGCCTGGCCAAGTTGTTTTACATCAGAATTTTTTTAACTATATCGGCGCGCGATATTGCTTATACATACTTTGAGGTCATCGATTTCATAAATTAATTAAAGCACGTACCTGAGAGTTCAAGGTCTGTGGAGCTTCAGCATTGTCATCATCATCATCGTTATCATTCGTTACTACTAAACTGTCTAAAAAAACAAAAACAAACAAACAAACAAATCAAGTATCTAGGTAGGCGATAAATGCAATTACTTCCATTGGACGACCAAAGAGGAATCTATAGGTCACCCTGTCACTGTGTCATTTGTTACATTTTCCTTAATCAGATGTTTAAGGAACTCTGTCTGCAGATGAAAACATTTTCAATCCATCCGCTAAAGTATTTCTATTCTCAGACACCTCACCTCCCCTAATGCTGATGTTTTGCAATCTCCTTCAGTTTGCACGCATGTTTTACATTAATCACAAACACAAAATCACAGCAGAGATGCGTGACTACTTTTTAAACATGGGAAATATGGCCACAATATACAGGGGAAATATGATCTATGTCAATGTCTCAGCAACTGCGCACCTACCCCTCCCATTACCCAAAACAGTCAACTGATAACAAGTTAGGATTAAAGTTGGGTTAGAGGTGGAGTAGGTGCACATTTGCTTAGATACTGACAGTAATCCCAAACATACCATTCAGTTTTGATTCAGAGTTGCACCGAATCACATTAACAGCAAAGATGTAACGACCGCTACAAACGTAATTGACCTGGATCCGTGTGTGAGGTAAATAACTGAATATTTCTACTGTAAAAGTTGGTGGAAATCGAAAGTAAAAGTCAAAATCACGACGGCACCGATTTCTGAGATCGTTAGACCCATAACAGTTCCGAAATGCATCGCACCATCTCAGTGAAGAATGATAACCCAAACCAACTGTGTACCAGATGTTGTTTGTTCCATTTTTCAGGTAATTGCAGGTATTGGAACTCTTTTTCCATAACGCGGTGTTCAAACATGGGGGCACTAAATATCAGAATAAAATGTTGTTTTAATGATTTTATAAGATTTTAAACATAAATCAATGATATATACACATAAATTCAAATAATAAACAAGTTCAATGATATATACACATAAATTCAAATAATAAACAAGTTTGGCAAAATAATAAACAAGTTTGGCACAAACCTTTTCCTGTTTTTCTCGATTGGCATTCTATGGAGGTAATCCTGATGGCGAATGTCTTCAAAAAGTAGTTTCTTCCGTATTTTGGTATACCGCAATACTTGACGTAAACGTGTTTGAAGTGAGAGACGTCATTCCCTCCTTCCCCTGTACTTACATCAAAGAAAGATGAACGGAGTCTATAAAACTTTAAGGAGCAATAGCTTTTCCATTCGGTTGTTTGATGAAGGCATATTGAAAAGTAATCACACCACAACTGTAAACACTGAGCAAAGTCACGTTTCCGGTATCCCCCAGAACTTCTTATTTTACAGTCAGCTTTTAACCAATGTTGAGAAGTGGCGTTCTTGATTTGCTGGCAGTTACCTCGCTTTAGCTCTGCGATGTTAAGCGATTCATAAGAATAACAATATTTTCCTGTTTCAAAGAAAAAACAAAATAGGACCCCTTAGTCCAAATAATACACACCCAGTGATATAATCTTAAGAGGCAGATTATATTTTAGCAAAGGGACTTCGAAAAAGTAAGGTGAAAAAGACAAATAGTCTTTTTCTGAGCCTAGTGGCCCAGACAGCCTTTCCCTCCCCTGGATGAGACGCTACTTCATCACAAGGTAACCCCCAGAATCTCATCAATCTTCCCTGGAAATTTGCCAGTAACCATTTATACTCTCAGGGGGAGAGACACACTGTGAAAGTAACGCGCCCTACCAACGAACACAAGACAAGGTCTAGAACCCAGACAACTCGACACGGAATCTAGTGTTCAGGGCCCGGTTGTTCAAAACCGCGATTAAACTAATCACCGATTAGGCCTAATCGGCGATTAAATTTCTTAATCGTGGGTTAGTTAATCGTTGGTTAAAAAACGGTTGTTCAAAGGGAGATTACTCGGTCGATTTACTAATCCGCGATTAAGCATAAAATGAATTATACTAATTAATTATAATTTATTTTGTGCCAGTTTACGTCATAAAATTGCCGGAAATTTATTTTTGTCAATATGGCTTCTCCAGCGAAGAAAGTGCGGAAAGCAAACTTTTCACCCGCTGAAATTTCCGTTTTAACGGAAAAATTTGAAGAAAATATGGACATTCTTCAAAGTAAATTTACCAACAGTATAACAAATGCAAAAAAAAAAACAAGATTTGGGAAGAAATCTCGGAGGCGGTAAACGCCGTCGGTGTGACAGCAAGATCAACGCAGGAAGTACGAGACAAGTGGAAAAACCTCCAGAGTCACGCAAAAAGAGAATTCAGTTCCTTTAAAAGTGAACAGAAGACGACAGGTGGTGGCCCTGCTTTCCCGAACCCATCAGAAGCCAGTTTAAAAATAATAAACATGTTCAGTGACACACCGTCATTTACTGGGTTACAGGGGTTTGAAACAGGTAAGTTTATAAATGGAAACATTATTGTAATACCTCTCAATGTCCATACCTTGCATAAAATGTATACTTCGCTAACAAACACAAGCAAAGTGAAAATTAACGGACTTTAGACTTTTGTTTCTTTCTTATTTTCTTTTACATGTACTCCCATGTAAACAAAAAAACAAATGGCGCCGAAAAGTCTGCCTCGGCCCACTCTTCTCTTCTCGGCTTCAAATACAATCTTCGGCCAACTCTAATCAATTAAATGTGGCTGCCTTTTAGAAAGGCAGTCAAGTGCAGTTCAAAACACTGCATTTCAACAGATTGTGGTGCTTCGTTATCTAATAAGACTGGCTGGTCCGTAGGTCCAGAAACTCTTGTCTTTGAGGTGGTGTCGAGCGAGGCCTCTGCCGATGAGACCCCTAATTCTGTTGCTGAGAAGCCCGACGAGTTAATAAGCAAACACACACAACTCCTTTCCAAAGCGATACCTTGCTCTTAATTCTTCGTCTGTATATCCATCTATCGTGAAACCGATGCTCCTAAACTCTCTTTGCTTCCTTTTTCTTCGCCCATCAACACCAACACAACCATACAACAAGTCAGCCATGTTGTGATTTTTATTTTTTAATCTGCCGATTAAGGATTTAATCCACCTAGCGAGCAGGGTTAGATTTAACCCTTGGTTTGATCGAAGGTTAGGAATAATCGGGCTTTGAACAACAGAAACTAATCGGTGACTTAAATTTAATCGGCGATTAGCCTATTTAATCGTGGATTAGCGCTAATCGCAGTTTTGAACAACCGGGCCCAGAGTATCAAAGAGGAAGAAGAAAGAGCGAAGAAGCTCACAGCAGGCAATATTTAAATTGCCAGGACTAAAATAGTCTAGATGCTCTTCTAACTAAGACTGTCAAAATCATTTTTAGATTTTTAAGTTTCGAGGCTCTTGGAGAGTTTTTTTTTTTGTTTTTTTTCCCAATATTTCACGATTTTGACACATTTTTAATCCACCATTAATTTCCTCGTGATTTCGTTGGCCACCTTACGTCACGAATGACCCCGCGTAGGTCGACATTTGCCCTACGATTATTTGCGTCGAAACAAAGCAAGGAGGAAAAAATATCATTACATTTCTACTATTTTATATGGAAAAAAAAACCAATTGAACGTCTAATGATAACGTTATTAAAAAGCTGGTCGCCAATAAGCAACACTGGCTTTTTAACTAGCGGTTTTTGCGCGATATGAGGATTAATTTTATTAAATAAATAAACCCCTTTTTTCCTTGCCAGTAGGTCGGCTGTTACTTTCTTCGGCTGAGAGATTGCCCTCCAAATTTCACCATTTCTCTTGAAGCTTTGCTTCCCGGCCAAGTATTCAGTTTATTTCACTTTCAAATCCGTGAACAATATCAATTGCGATACCCACTGCGCGAAGTGGGTCTAACTACTGAATAATTTTAAACTTCTTTATATTTAGAAGCGTTCGGTCTTCCTCACCTCTTGAACGAAAAAAAAATGGCATTCGCAAAGAAGATACATTGCCAAATGGATCTTTTTTGAATAAACTAAATTCATGCAAAATGAATGTTAAGTTGACCAAAAAAAGCTAATCTTTTCCTGCTCCTGGCTTAGACTCGGTTGACAGAGAACTAAAACGTATTCAAAATGTCTTTCAAGGCACGAAATAGAAAGCAAATACATTTCCCAGTATTGGTCATTTTCCTCTTCTTTCATATCGTCTGTCGTTAAAACTGACTTACCTTGAGCTATATTCCGAACATTCCAAATAACTGCAAAAGAAAGGAAACACAACCGCGGCAAAACATGACAAAAGTAAACCATTCTTTTTAATAACACGGCAGTGTTGCACTCGAGTCGTTGAGGCATTGCTCAAGTGGAAAAGAACAGGTGGAATTTTAAGCAAACAAACGATTTGATCTGAATATTGGGCCACGGCCGAATTTATTGTTCAGTGCTACCTGTCACCCTGACATGTTTTTCGTCACAGTCAATATCGATTCCCTTCACGGTTAATTCTTGAGGTAAATAATTTGGTATGCTTGAGAGACTGTGGTCTTATTTCCTCAAACTGCAATCACAGAAACACATTTTGTTAACCTTTCCATATATTATCAGTAGAGTATTCGTTTCCGTTTGGACCTGTTATAATTAACGCATTTTTCCTGGTGTAAGAAAAATAATTAGGTTGAATAGGAGATATAAGCATGATAAAGCGATGGAAGAAAACCAATATTAAGGTGTATTAGAAAGCACGTTTTAAATTGGTATTAATACTGGCAGTTATATGAATAAGTTAGTTTAAACAGCTATTTTAATTTGTAATTAAACCTTCGCCTTGAGGTAAATAATTTTATCTCCTAAAATCACCAAGATAGAGCAGTCCATCAATTCCAACTGACCTGAAAGTTCAGTATTGGTTGAGTACTAAACGGAAACATTACCTTATCATAATGAAAAAAAAAATATGGGTAATATAAGGGGCATAATGCATATTTGATAATGAAAAGAATGGCATATACCATAATTTAAACGTAGTCGAAATTGGCTTTATATTCGTCTAAGCGTTTTACGTTAGTTTTGCAGAACTTATCAGACGATTTATGCAACAATAAACTTTTTACACTGTCAGTTAGAAACTCTCACTCTACGACCATTCTAATCCAAATCAATAATAGAGGACTACATTGTATTTTTATTACCTCATGTGCTATGAAAAATTTTAAAGAAATAATGATTAAAAAAAGCAAAATCTTTACCAAATCAAAATTAGTTGAAGCAAAAAGGCTTCTTGAGCTATTGTATAGAAAGGAATCATTTTGCCGTAAGCGGCAGCTATCAAGCGTTCCCTGTAACCAGTATATTTAAGATTATTAGCTTTGTTGTAGAGGAAAGGTCCAATCGTGTTATATGTCTTGGTTCTTTCTACACAGAATTCGAAAATCGTGGCGTTCAAGAATCAATTCGCGTCGTTACCGGGTTGTATGAATACCTTATGGCGGCTGATTTTCATTTGTTTTCACTCAATCATTACGCGACCGTATTGTTGTATTGATTCCGTGTATTCGTCCTTGGAAACTCGACATATTCAGCCAACAATTATTCACAATTAGCCGATTATTTACCTTTTGTTTCCACAATGCTGATAAATAAATGCTAAATGTTCATCACATTTTCCAGATTATTTGCATTTATGCGGTTTTATCCGGAGGTAAATCTTCAGTATTATGTTTACATCTAAATTGGCTTTCATTTGGTATGAAAGCAGCGACTCTTGGATCACGTAGCTTTTGATCGGTTGATTTTTATTGAAGTTTTCACCCTACGGAGAAAAATCTTAGAGCGGTGGAAATTTGGTTCAAATAACAACGTAGTTTTATATTTAGTCTGGTGAGAAAATTTTTTTCTTTTTTTTTTTTATTATTCTTAACTTTTATACACGAGTTTAAAAATCAGCCACTCAGAATCTATTTATGGTGCTCCTAGAAGCAGACGAAGGTTTCGCTCATCAGGTGTTAAATAAGAAGAGAAAAATTAATAAAGGCAATTCATAAAGATGCGGTAATATTTACAGGAGTTGATTTAAGTGCTTCCAGACGTCAACAGAATCCATAAGCAAAATCAATAACTACAGCTTCAAAAGTCTGTAAATAATTTAGTAAGATCAAAGAAAACCTTGTCAGTTGAATTAAAGTTTTTTGTTAATATTTAGATGAATGGAATTTAGCTCTTTTGAACTACTTCTGGCCTTGTATACAATTTTAAATCTACCACAAAAATCCGAGCAAAATCAAATGATAATTATTTTGGATTAAAGAAAACCCAGGTTTTTTTACATTGTCAAATCATAAGTGCATGGCTTATTCAAACTTCTTACTTAAGTGTTATCAGCCACCCCAATGGAGACTCCATTGGGCGATTGCCCCTCGCCCGATAGCATTGTTATCATCCTGGGCCCGGTTGTATAAAGGTTGGATAACTCTATCCAAAGGATTAGTCGCTATCAAGCGGATAAGTGATCGCAAAACTTATGGTATTATCCACCGGAAAGAGATTTATTTAGCGGATAGTGTTATCCGACCTTCGGACAACAGGTGCCTGATGCATATCAGCCGTGCTAAAATTATTCTCGCTCATTGGCCATTGGACCGAGCCCCGTTAACCCATAATGTTTTGTATTAATCTAATTATGATCGAATAAAAAAGGAAGTACACTTTAGGTGTGTAAAGCAGAGAGTGATGCCATACTCTCGAGAAAGTGAAAAAAGAAAAGAAAAACAAACACTCAAACAAGCAGGATATGCATTCTGTTTCTTGCCTTTAGCTCTCAGGCCAGGTCTTTATTTATTATTACTGTTTTGTTTTTTTTTTTTGCCTTTTTTCACTTAGGAAGTGAAAATAAATTGCATCAAGAAGTGAGGTGCATTTATTCTACCAATCTACGCAATGTGATAATCCTTTATTCAGAGAGCGAAACACACGGCTCGAGACTCACGTTTTACGCATATGATACGCCACACACCTTACGATAGACTCAGCACGCATGACGCATGACACACGTTTTTTAGTGTTTCTTGTTTTACGTGAAGAATTATAATAGATAATTACTATTCCCGCGACGAGCTGACTAACAAACTTGTAAACTCTATCTCTTAGACTGTGCTATTCCATTAGGCTCTATGGCTTGGCGCTTGTTGATTTTGAATCTGGAATAAACTAGTTGGCTGCATTTGAATTTTTGTTTCTTTTTTGTTTTACTCCATCGGCATCACTTTTGGCTGGTTTCTGTCTTCCGTGGCAGGGAAAATCATGCCAATTCTTTGTTGCAGTCGATCTCGAATCTGCAGGTGAAGAAAAATAGAAAAATCAAGCAAATAATTGATTATAATAAATTCCCTTGGCAGATAACCCTGTTCATGCATGTAGTGTTCAAGAATGAAGTTTACGAGAGGTACCATTAATACATCGCATCATAATGATAATTAGCAGGTAATTTAGTCTTAAAAACGGAGTTGAAAACGCAAATTAGCCACCGTAAAAGGTAAAAAAGCTGACGTTTCGAGTTTGCTACACTCTCCCACCGACGCAGCACCACAATTTCTTAAGAAACTTACCCCTTTATTCATAATGATAATTAAGTTGATAGATTAATGATGATAACAAAACCAATAGCAGTTAAATTCGGTCTGTAATCATACGAGTTATCAACAAAATCGGATCCGGACGAACGCGAAGCGGGATATGGACACTCGTATACAGAAGGCAGTAGTAATATACTTACTCAGCTACAATAAGAGATATTTTTTTTGGTAGCTTAGTTTTTCATTTCATGGATTCATGTATAGGGAAATATTGCATCATTTCTTGGAAAATCTCACTTGAATGTTCCCAACGCAGTGCAGATACATTTTTTTTTGCTACCTTAGTTTTTTTCGGTCAAATACACGACCTTTATACATTATACACTAAGACTACCTTGTTTAGATAATTATCTTGATGGCGTGGATTCATTTATAGAGAAATATTGTATCATTTCTTGGAAAATCTCACCTGACTGTTCCTAACGCAATGAAGAAGAAAAATCAAGAAACCCTAATAAAGAAGAACGAACCTTAAATTATACGTCGTCATTTGGGAATATAACGCACCGATCAAAAGCTGAAATTTTTTATGTGATCGTGCTCTTCGGGATATACTTAAAAAACATTTATTATTACCCGCAAGGAATCAAAAGGTTGAGAAACTAACAAGCACAATTTTCAGTAAATAGCGAAAGTTTTGCTCAAGCCCAACCTTAGCCGTTGTCCCTGACACTTTCTCTCTCTTGCCAGGGATGGGTGATGGCTAAATGCCACGGAGACATTAGGAAAAAAACAAACAATAAAAAAATAACAACAACGACAAAACATAACAAAACAGAAAAAAACAAACAAACAAAAATAATAACAAATGGATGATTGTCTCTACCATGTGAGCGTTTAATGCACATAACGATATTCGTTAATCATGTCAGAGAAACAAGTATGAGCAATACACGAGATCTTCTTGGTCTGAATTGTGCCAACTTTACAAGCTTCAAGAAAATATGAATTGCAAAAATTTAAAAATGTAACATAAACAAACATAGCTACACAATGGTTTGAAACCTGAGTAGAGTTAAGGATGATAAAAATGTAGGTGAATGCTCTATGCACTGGTGACAAAAGGCCAAACAACCAAGTGAATCCCAGAAAAGGAAGCAAAATAACACATGTCCTTATCGCAAGTCTGAAAGTAGGAAGGAAATATGAAATGAGCCTATAAGAAAGCTTGTTTAACTAGATCAATTTTATTAACCGGTCGCTGTGTTTAGCTAGATACGTAGTTTCTTCACATTAAGCCTTAGCTGTGTGATTTTTTTTGTTAACTTCCAAAGCGGCTGTCTCCAACCAAGAGCATAACTGGGTATTGACAAACTGTCAGAGAAAACTGAGAAAACGCTAAGAGCTTACTTGAGATGGAAAGTTGACTCAAGGAAAGTAGCAATTTACTTAATACTACATAATCCCTTTAAAATCTCGGCCGTGTGAGCCACTATGCTCGAGAGTAGACATTACCCGGTTTAATAAGTGAATTCAAAATTGCATACTACATTATTCTTGAAGAAAGGTGTTTTAATAGAAATTTGATTTTGATAGACCTCGCTTACCGTGGAGTAACAGAACGAAAAACATCTTTCTTTATTTCTTTACCGAGCTCAAAACTTACCATCTCTCTAATTCCTATCTACATACATTATTCTTAATTAACAACGTTGCTCACCGTACGTGTTGAATAGTTCCCCTTTTTTGCTGCATTTTGGTCATTTCTCTGATGACTCGCACAAGAATCAGTATGTTCAGCTTAAAATGAAAACATCTCAATGACTGACAACGAACGAATTGGTGGGATACAGATAGGTAGAAAGAGGAACACAAGCAAACACTAGGACACAAATTTGCAGAATGACAGCCCATAGTAAATAGTGCTCAATAGAAAAACAAGGATGATAAATTGTAGTCCATTGATTGTAGTAGAGAACACTCCTTATCAAATATGGTTTTACTTACCACTTCAACTATTATCACAAACGCAACAAAAATCCAAATAAGATTGTTTGCAGAAGACATCCAGCAGCTATTAAAAAAATGAAAATGTCTTATAAAAAACCACAATTGGAGAGAAAATGGCAAAGGAATTTCAGGGTTTTTTTTATATCTATAAAGATTTCTCATTAACTGTTCATCGTCGACAAAGCTCTTGATTCCGTCTTTTCCTGCAGCGATACTCAAAGAAATAATGACCATTACTGCAGGAAAAACTGCAAGAGAAAAACAATAAGTAACTCGGAGTTGTGACAAGATACAACTGCAGACACTGAACACAGAGATGTGAGTATTGCTACTGAAACTTACCCCATGAAAAAGCATGATATATAGCCATCCGGTTTTTAATGTTGTAAACTTTCACAATAAACAAGTAAAGGTAAATTCCCTCCACCATCATCCAACAAAAAGCGGCCGTAAAAAAGTATTGCATCAGAGCCGCCACAGCGACACATGTAGCCTAAAGAATTGCCGATACAAAAACGCAGTTAAGAGCTTTGTGCTGCAATGGCAATAAACATCCGTGTTTGTCACTATATCGAGTAATTCAGGAAGTCCTGATTATGAGAAAATCATGATTGAAAGTGAGTGCCCGCCAAATGCTTGCCACCCGATAGGAGAGTCGTGGAAGTGCTTCATTATATTTTGTTATAGAACTGCAGGTCAGGGAACCATGATGAGTAATTTCTTGATCTCATGTAATAGATGACATCAGGACTAGCAAATATGAAAATGGTTGCATTATGAAATTGCTGCGTGGTTACACAGTTGTGCCGATTTTGAAGCATTCGTGGTTTCAGCCCGCTAAATTTGACAAGGCCGTCCATTGTATAAGTAGCAGAATATCTAGAATTGTAGCCAAACAACAACTGGATGATGATCATGATGAAAACAATGATAGAATCTAAAGAAGTGAAAGAAAGAGGAGATGAGACATGAGTCCATCAGCCATATTATTTCTAAAAAAAAAAGTCTTGCACCGCATAAATAGCGCATTGTCGTCTTTAGCAAACAGATCTTACGAATTCTTTTCATCAATGTTCTCATATTTAGCATCGTAAAACAAAAGATCATTTTTTTTTTGCCAAAAAATTATAATGGGTAAGTAAATGCTTGGTTAGTTAAGTATAAAAGAGCACAAACCGTGATTGTTGATTTGTTAATTCCAGCAAGAAAAATGACTTGCCCAGCTCCAAGAGATCCAGTCAGACTCACTCTTATTTGAGAGAGAGGTTGGTGCATATCACTGTAACAAGAAAAAGCGCTCAACGACGGAATAAGTTATCACCTAAATAATTATTAGGGAACATTGAAAAACAGCCCCTAATTTAAGTGGTGTTACACTTGTCAGTATTTTGACTTACCTTAGGAAAATGTAGGAGAACACAGTAATTGTTATTCCAATGAGGGAGAGAGCTAAGCCCATGTACGTAAGGATGTTCAATGTTTTTTGATGTGTTCCTGCTATCTGCTTTGCATGTGAATAGAATACGAAAAAACAAACCAAAAAAACAGCAATAACAAATAAAAAATTATGATGAAAGAAAAGAAAAAAGTACTATTTAAAAGTTGCATGAACGTAGTAGACACGAGAGACGCTCTCTCTTTGAACTCGATCACTGAAAGATTAAGTTCGTTTAGTTCTTAATTTTGCAAAGCAGAGCTTGTTTCAAAGTAGTTATCAGATAAACATCATTCTCTTAGTGTTATGACTTGAAGAGATGTCCAAACATTTTGAAAGTATGCGTCATTACTGGTGTTCTTTGCCTTTGTTACAGATGCAGCCGAGTGTTTCGTTAATTAAATTATGAAATTATGAGATCGAAAACATAGCAACAAACAAACAAACAAACAAACAAAAAACAAGTTAATATTTTTTCACATTATCATTACCGTTTGAGTACCATCGTACTCGAATAAAACCGCGAAGTGAGTCAAATGATTACAACTACACTCTGTTTCTTCTGAATTGCTCTCTGACGTTACCACATGGCAGCCCTCCCCAGACCAGCCGTCTGGACTGAAAAAGGTATGGTGAATGATCAATGCTGATTAACAGAAGAAGAGCTAAATATTCGATAGAACGAACCTGTTCTGTTCCGCTCTAGGATGGTCAGCCAATGAGAGTTAGGGTTAAAAATTTACTTTCAGCAGGTTTGATAAATTTTAAGTTTATAAAGGAAAGAGTTTAAACTTCATTTGGACTGTTACCTCTCTTCATTAAATTCATTCCAAAACACACACTGCCTTTTAGTATCAGTAGCCTGAAAAAGATAGCATATGGAAGTGAAAAGAAAATGTTTTATATGCGTATACAAAACCATTATTGATTGAAAAATAGCAATAAAATACAGTTAAAAAAAAAAACCTTGATATTTCTGAATCTCATGATGACATTCTGTTCCAATTGTTTCAGCATTGGATCCATCGTCACTGCTATTAGTTTTGAGTTAAGGCTCCTAAGTGCGAAGTCATTGTGAGGGTAAATTTACTGTGAAATGACTCATTTGGAGTTCATATTTGCATCAAATGGTTCAATTATTTTACCTTGTATTGTTGTCGATTCGAGTTGGTTTGAAGAGCGCATGTAGATCTGTGTATATGATACCCACCAGCAATGAACCTTAGAAGAAAAAAGAAAAACTCGGTTCAGTATTTATCTTTAATTTTTTAAACTTACTAATTCCAGTGAAACAAAAGTTAACGATTATTAAGTAGACAAAAGTGACCGAAAATCCATAACTATCTGTTATATATGTTTCTAATGAAAGTACGATCGAAAAAAAAAGATCCTTTTTTTCGGTAAGCGTGCCTAGTTGTTGATGTAAACGTTGACGGTTTTTACAAATAAAGGGAAAGGTGGAGATGAAACATTAGTGCCGCAACTGTGGCTTGTGTTTTGGAAACAAAGCAGTTGCCATACAAATGCCATGGAATTAGAGACTGGGAAACAAAATTGAGACAAACCGTTTCTTCCAACGATTCTTGAAGGTATTCTAATATATTCGACTTTTTGTGGTTCCACGAGGTAGAAATCTTGATTATTTCCGTGTGAAGCTCTCTGGAGAAGCAGAGCTATTCACAAAATAATAAAAAAATTAGATTGTGTTCATGAAATGTTACCTAGATTAGACAAACAAAGATACATCTAAGGTTAACATACCTAGTGTTTCGTAAACCCTGTAGATTTGTTGCATTGATTCACTGAGATGATGTTGCGCATACTTGAGAACAAAATCCTCAAAAGCCTTTGCAGTTTCAGATATCGATTTCACACGCTCCTCCCTTTTTTTTAAATTCACTTGCGTTTCAAGGTTGTGAATTCTCCTATACTCTTCGATAATGTCTTGGAAAAAATTGACTGCCTCCTAACAGTGAGAATGGAAGCAAGGGAATGAATAAATTAAGGAAAGAATCGGTGGCGGATTCACAGATAGATGAATAGGTGTTGAAACGGTCACTCTTTTATTTTTATTTGTCTTCCAAAACTACTGAGAGAGTCAGTAAAGAATGTTCAACTAACCTTCAAGCTGCTATTTTGCTGGACATCTACTTTGTAATAATAATAAATAATAATAATAATAACTTTATTTAAGTGTCAGCGTATTTAGCACTGCTGTGCTAATTGGGGACACTGTAAATGAGGAAACAAATATCGTAAATGAACAGAAACTCGTTAAAAACCCCAACTGGTAGGAGGCAGACCAGTTGGCTATTTACAAAGCGTGCAGGAGTTGAATTCGGGGCCACCGAAGACAAATCAACATAGTGGCAGGGAGGAGGACTTGAACCCGGGACCTCCGACTTACAAGTGCAGCGCCCTAACCACTAGGCCACGCTCGCCTCCACGAAGGTAGAAACAAAATCCTTAGCCTACCATGAAGAAAACTGATGTTAAGCACGTGATCTTAATCTAATAACACCTTTGTTTCCTTTTGCGGAAATGACTGAAACTATGCTCTCACAATACATACTGAAGTTAAGCCCATGATCTTAATTTAATAACAGTTTGTTTCCTTTTGTGGAAATGCTCTCTTGATACAGCTCGTAAAAGGTTAATTTATATTACTATTAGTTTATTTATCATACGCGCCGTCGAATTTCGATATTTATCTACAGGGCTAAGTCTTTTAGACCCAAAGGAAAATAGAGTTTTCTGCAGATGAAACCTTTTTAATCCTACAGCTTCCAAATAAGATTTATGTATAGATTTAAACCAATAAATGTCAGAAACGACAAAAATGAAATTAAAAAAGGGCATAAACAAAAGCAAAAAAGAATTAATAAATAATTTAATAATGAATTGCATACCAATTTTTCTGTCATAGAGCTGATCTTTGGTGCCTCTGGTGTAACTGCCGTGGATGAATCTGATGACTTATTAAAACCTGTTTATAACATGCCAACAGAAGCAAATAGTTTAAATTCATTTAGAGGCTACCCCTAGACAGCAGCCATAGAATATCAGTAGGCATGCAGAAATAGGTGAGCTCCGTTACTTACTCTCTGTGGTCTTAACTAGAATATGAGAAGTTGTAGAACCTTGGATAAATTCTCCTTGAGGAGTAGTGACATCAGTTGCTACAGCTTTTTTGGTAGACCCATCAGTTGAAGAGGCCTCGGTTTTCGCCGCCTGTGTAGTAGGCTGATGTGGGATACAACTAGAACTACAACTGGTATTGCATCCCCCTTTACTCAAACATTTAATTTGGCACTCTTTTGCGTTGCATATTTGCCTGCAGCTAGTTCCATTGCAAGTAAGACGGCATGAACTCTGAGCATTGCAAGACTGTGTACAACTTCGCCCACTGCAAATTAGATTACAAGCGCCAGAATTGCAATTCTGTCAACATGTCTGTCCACTGCATGTCAAATTGCAAAACTTTGCAGAGTTGCAGCTCTGGGAGCATGTGCTTTTGTGGCATACTCTACTGTATTCATCTTTTTTAACACAATTCTGGGTGCAGCTGTTTTTTTTTTCGTAGTCACATGTCATGCTTTTTACATTCGTAGCTCTTATGACGATTACTGCAATAAAAAAGTGAGATAAAGTTAACAGACAAAAACTGATTAAAAAAATCGTTTCCAACGTATTTTGATCTAATATTAGACTTGCTGATTGTTTGTTTGGAATCCTTCCGGTACCAAAAATAAGTATTTTCTTCGGGTTACTTTTTCCATTAGCAAAGATTCCTCAACGTGAGCAGCAAATGGTTTAACCGTAAATAAATAACATTTGGCCGAATTTTAAAACTCCGTTTTGCTGCATATGGAAATATACTCCTGGTAGAAGAATGGCGGGTCAATTTCTTCAGCTGTTAGAAAGTGATTCCTTAACTAAATAATCATGATCATCTCGCCATTAAAACTGCGGCATTAAAAGGTAATAATGAGCTGGAGATTTTCCAAATGAATTTGCGCAAAATTAGTGTTATAAAATTGACTTTCCTCTTTCTTTAGTCTTTGGAGACAGAAAATTGTTGCTTTTGTTTTGTTGTTGCTGTTGTCGTTATTGTTTTTTTTTTTTAAGTCTTGGCTAGTACAGTAGCTGCAAAGTTTAGCCGCAGTTAACTGAATGCAAGAACCTCGTGGGGAGATAAGTACCCCTGTGGTCTACACTCCTTTATTAAAACTCCTTTAGCAGCCCTTATATAAAGAAAAACAAAATCGATATTATATATTTTTTTTTCCTATGGAGTGTTTTTCAAATATAGAATTATTCAGAACTTGTGGAATAGTGTTAAACCGAGTTATCAGTTGAAAACACGGCTTTCTTTTCCCAGGTGGATGCAAAATTGAAAACAAATCTTTTCTGGCTAAATGGAAGAAATATTTAATTAACCGTAAAGCTTTCGATGCAGGAGTCCTATGTTTACTTTTTAAAAGTGAATTTAAATTATCCATCGAACTAGCTTCTAAGCCATGACGTCTTTTTTTTTTTTAATTTTAACTCAGAAACGAAAAGAAAATATTCCGATCAACATTTTTCCACTAAAAATTAAAATATGCGTTTGTTTTTTTCCTCTCTGAGTTATAGTGTGACTAGATTGCTCAAAAACTGAGCACTTTCGAAACCAGGTGGTCGTTTAGTTTGCTCCTCGAAGTGAAATAGGTCGCTGGTCTCAGACATACAGAGAAATTTACGAAATATTTCGTGAAAAATAACGGAAAGAAGAAAAAATGCGTTATTTCATACTCAATGCCTACATACTAACTTTGGCTCAAAATGATTTAAAGAAAGACGAAAACCGTTAATGTTTCGCTCGCATCAACGCAGCTTAGCAAGCTCGAAACTGTCGCGAAAAGAAAAATTTTGCTCAAACCCAGGTCGTAGCATTCACTCTAGGCATGAAGTGATAGAATTTATAACACTTACAACGTATAATCACGCTTAACACTTACCTAGTGTGACGAGAAACATAATGGCTCCCATCGATTTTCTGACATCAGTTTTCATAATTGTTAAATCCCTTACCGCTTCAATGGTTATTTGTTTATATATCGGCGACGTCGCTGGTTTCTTTGCTTTTAATGATTCCCCGAAATCGCTACTTTTTTGTTTTTGTTTTCCTTTTTTTGAGCCTCTTTAACATTTATATGACAAAATTCAAATGCTATTTTGAACGCGTGGAAAATGTAGGAACTGTATTAAATTAATATTCACGAAACTTCAATGTCAATTGACATCATGCCATTAGGTAAAGGAACTGACAAAAATTAAAGAAGAGATTGTCTTTAATAAACCGCTTTTGTCTTTTGAGTTTAGCAAGTAGATCTCCTTTAAACTGATTCTTTTTGTGTTTTGTTTTTTGTTTTTTTACTTTTTTCGTTTTTTGTTTCAAATAAACCAGGGATTCTAGTATGCAGTATAATAAGACAACCAGGAACAAAAATTGCAAGGTCACATTGTGAATCTATATCAAATATAATTCCTAGACTGATTTAAAAAATGAGAGTGTAAGTTTTCCTCTTTTTATAAACCGAAAATAAATTGCTTGGACATAAGAATTGGATGAAGAAAAACGTCTAGTACAATAATTAAAAAAAAAAAGGAAGCCTTCGTTGACGAACATATTTGGCTTTACCATATCATTGCTGTCATATATTATTGTCAAACTATTAAATGACTGTGAATATATAAAAATCATATATGTGAACTGCGGTCAAGGACGTGGATATGAAAGCGATCTTCGCAGTAATGGACACTTCTTGAGCAGTAGTGAAAATAAGTCCTAAAAAAAATAGGACCTGTACTGCTAAAATAATGTTTAATAAACTAATATTAATATGAATTAACCTTTTACGAGCGGTATCAAGAGAGCATTTCCACAAAAGGAAACAAACTGTTATTAAATTAAGATCATGTGCTTAACTTCATTATGTATTGTGAGGGCATAATTTAAGTCATTTCTGCAAAAGGAAACAAACTGTGTTATAATATTAAGGTCATGTGCTTAACATCAGTTTTCTTCATGGTAGGCTAAGGATTTTGTTTCCACCTGAAACGAAGTAGATGTCCAGCAAAATAGCAGCTTGCAGGTTAGTTGAACATTCTTTACTGACTCTCGGTAGTTTTGGTAATATTACTGCGAGGATCGCTTTCATATTCATATCATATTATTGTCTATCAACTTTTGCGGCAATCAACTGATAAAAGTAAAGATGAGATACGTAAGACGCGCGCGAGACGGTCAAACAACGAGTCCCGCTGTTAGTGCAATAGTTTATCTGACCGATTTTCGCTTTTATTGGCCTCACTCCAGATCAAAGTTACAATTCCTGTACTTATATCAATATCCAAAATTTTACCTATCGGATTTGTAATACAACATTATTTTACGTGCCCATTCTAGGATCCATTTTATGATGATTTCCTAATATGTTTTGTGGCTCAAGGGTTTCTAGAAGTCAAGTGCGAAAAGAGCGTTTAAGAATACATATTTTAAAGCAAATGGGGTAACCTACCAAGCACATAAAATGCTAAACTTCCGTTTCTATTCCCTTGTAGAGTAAATCAATCCAGATGGCGAGGATCCGGAATTAAGAGAACACATGATGAAATGAGCAATGTTAAAGGGCCAAGCTCAACCAGGGTGCATTGCAGGGGTTGTGGCCATCTTCAGCATTTTCTGTATTATTCGCCTGAGCCTTTGCATTCGTGATCAAGAACCGGCTCTTTTAAACCTCAAAAAGTGTCTTTTATTGTCTATTATCTATTTGCTACAAAAATAAGGAATTTTGGAGGCAAGTCAAACAGCACTTCGGCACTTGGGAGACCAACAGAAGGAGAAACGTAAACAATCGATTGCAAGCCTAATACCATGTAAGTTTTTGAGTGACATTTCTCTCCCAGTGAGATCAAATTTAGCAATACATTTATGTAAAATTCCATCTTGGTATCCTATAATCTTTAAGCGTATTTTGAACCACTTTATGTTTTGAAGCGTGACGAATTTAATCATAGAGAGACGTCACACTTCTCTTTCAATGAATCCTTTCTTTGCACCTGAGGTATGATACGAATAAACATTTAAGTATTGAAAGATCTTCGTCTCTCTGTGATGCGGTTAGAAGTCAACTGTCGATTCCCTGATAAACATCTTTCTTCCGAGCACTTTTGCGTCCAAGAATATAAATTCTGATTCTGATATTTCAACCGTGGATAATGTTCGTATCGTGGTACAATTTACAGAATGTGGCTGTCTACTCGCATTAAAAATTTTACCACTTTGTCTTTGGTTCTGTTCCACAGACGAAAAAAGTCGTTATCATACCTCTTTCTAAGTAGGGGTTTAGTTTTGCTCTGAGTGTTATTACCCTTTTTCTATTTTTGCAATTTAAAAATAATATATATATATGTATATATATATATATATATATATATATATATATATATATATATACATATCGGCAAAAACTACCGCTGTGGTTAAACTTTATGCCTTTCCGTGAGTTTGTGAAGAAAAAAAAATCGAGTATTAAGTCCCCGGATAATAACATTCACAAAGCCGCTCAAAACGCATTGGTTGAGTCTGGCCCCTTTAAAGAGTATCGAGCTATCAATCATAAAACATTTCTAATTCTATAAACGACTGTTTCATAACGACTTTTTTACCATAAGTGATCATAACCGTGATATATACATTACACAAGTCGGTGAAAAAGTTATGTTGGTTGTTCAGTAAAGGCGGGATCAAAGGGCTGAACATCAATTCTTCTCACTTTTGCCGCGTCCCTTTAATAACCTGGGATATTCTCTTGTCAGATTTAAGGCCAGTTTTGGCTGGAAAGATGATGTTCAACTTCCTTTTTAACCGTTCTTTTATCTACGAAAGTAAAAAAATATATTATAACAATAAAAAAGAAGAGAGAAAAATGAACTACCTCAATTTATGTACTTTTTTTTGTTTTCACCATTTTGTCTCTATAAAATATACGTTGCCAGTCGTCTTTTCTTAGTTATGAGACGCTGAGTTTAAGTCAGGAAAGGGAAGCGTTGGTAAAATAGATGTGACAATGATGAGTATAATATATGATAATAATACTCATAATAATAATAATTATAATGATAATGATAAATCCATTTACGCCCAAATTGTCAGTTACCTGAGTGTTTCGCACACAGTGAAAAAGAAACATCAGGAATCCCTGTAAAACAAAATTTGTAAACGTGAGCTGTAATTACAGTTGATATCTTAAATATATTTTTTTGTGCTTTTCCTTTGCTAGGGTAACACTTTTCAACGCCTACTTGATGGAAAATAGAGATGGTTGTGTTTACCCGAGTCGAACTTAAGACCGTATGTATGTAGGCGCAAATTTTATCTTCCGAGGAAAGGAGACCAAAAAGCCACGTAAAGCCTAATAAGGGAGTCATCATCGCGCATGTCTTGATGCAAAGTCTGCAGAGTAAACGTAAAACAACTCAATTCTTTAAAAACTAGGTGAATAGAATATTCAATCAGAAATCGATGAAAAACGTAAATTCTAAATATAATTTGTTTGTTTCTTTTTTCGTTTGGCTGTTTGCTTAATTCTTGTTTAACCTTCTGATAATTTCATCTCATACCGTAACTGATGATTTTCCCCCGTAGATTGCATTCTGATCATTTCTCTGATGACTCTTGCCAGGACTAACACATTAATCTAGATAAAGAATATGGACTACGTCACTTTGTTAGCATTTAGTTGGACCCCTTGCCATTTTTTCGGGAATGTGTAGACATTTGTTACTGACAAGCTTAATAACTATCACGAGACTGTTATCGGCATCGACGTTTCTTCCTTTTGCGCGGACTTCATCGTTAGATTCAGGGGAGTTTGCAAGAATGTGAAATGCCCACTTACGAGAGCTAATTGGTTAGTTTCCACCTGTTAGTATCGGTTACAAAAGGTTAAAGAATACACGGTTTTTGAGTATATCTACAACTATTTAATACAAATTCCTTTGATATTCATAAACATGCTACTTACGATTTCCACCGCCAAAACAAAGGCAGCAAAAATCAAAATCAGATGGTTAGCCTGGGACAACCAACAGCTTGCAAGTAACAAATTTGAGCATTAGTCATAAAAGCTTCAGTCTATGCTCGGCTTCGTTGAGCCGGCGACGTATTCTATGTCATGAATAATCACCTAGAGTAGTTGAAATAAAGATTTTCAGAAGTTCAATGCTTACTATTTCTCGCTGACAAAGCTATGAATACCATCTTTTGCTGAGGCAATTATCAGGGAGATGCTGACCATAAATGCATAATAAAAGATATCACTCAAATTAAACTTTCGTTTGATAGTGGAAAGGAACTTCAAAAAACTCACTCCAGGAAAAAAAGTGATAGATAACCGTTCTTCCATCGAAATTGTACACCTTCACAACGAAGAAGTAGAGAAAAATTCCCTCGATCAGCATCCAACAGAAAGCTGCGATAAGGAAGTAAAGCATTAAGGCAGCTACTGCAACACATACACCCTATGGATCGAGAAGTACCTGGGTTTTTAGGAACTAACTAACTTTTAACGACAAAGTGCAGAAACAAATAAGATCAACCATCAAGATAATATACATCTATAACGATGATACAAATAAAAAAAGAAATGAAATAATAATTTTAAAAAACTTTCTCGCGTTGTGCAACCGTATTGTTTTCTTCATGCTAAGGCAATCATTTGCAGGGAATGGATAATGCAGTGGCGATTTTAGTTGGTCTTAAAACGAAGTGCTTACCTCGTCTCCTTTAGCATTAATACCAGCCAGAAAAATAATCTGACCAGTTCCCAGATAAGCAGCGAGACTCAGCCTTACTTGGGAGAGGGGTTGACGCACTTCGCTGTAGATAAAAGAAATGCAAAAAAGCAACCGCTGATACATTTTTTTAGAAAAAAAAGGCAATGAAATAGTCTATTTTTGGAAGGATTCGGAGTAATATGTTAGGAATGCTATAAAACAAATTCCCCTACGTGAAAAGAGCATAGGAAATTATTGTAAGAATTATTCCGATTATGGACAGGGTCAGTCCAACGTAGGTAAGAGTCGTCCGAATCTTCTCATCAGTTTTGTGATCGGTGACATAGCCTGCAAATAGACAAAAATGCAATGGCAACAATGATGACCACAGTGGTGGCGATTGAGTGGGTTGTGGCCTCACAGATTCGGATTGTAAAGATTTGTCTGCAGTTGTGGTTAAGGACAATGATGGTGCAGCTGACATCGATGCAAATAACGCCAAAACCAAAAAAAAAAGATTACTGAAGAAATGTTCTCAGAAACAACTTTTTTCCCATACGGTTTATTTATACTACATTTTAATTTCAATTTATATTCATTAAAATAAATTAGTTCAATTGTTTTCTTATCTCTAAAATTGTCTTCCTGCGTCTTACAATTTTATCCTGATTGTCAGAAACTCCATAAGTTCCGCTATGAGAGCAGTTTTAAGTGTACCAAACGTGAACACATAGGTAACATTCGCATTACGGTTAATGAGCACTTTTTGCGTGCCTTTTACCTAGTTCAATTTTAAAAATAAAGACTACTTTTGTTTTTCCTTTGGGAATTTCGCAAATGTAAGCCAATTTCTCAGAGCCATTGGTGCCACAAAATAGGCCCTGGTCGCCATTAATAAACGGCTTGCATGTATGAGCCACAGTTCCCTTACACTTTGGCTCTCCTGCCCATTTAGACATATTCACCAGTTTTCCATTCACCCAAGTCCAATTTTTTCTAAGCCAAGTACCATGCATCACAATGATGATAATTTTGACGAGCCCAATCACGTGGAGAACAGCAGGACTCAATGCTGCGATTTTGAATCTCGCTAAGGACGAAGTTCCCTTCTTCTTCGGTTTCAATGGAAACTAGGTCTCCTCCTTGACTTTGGGAGATGTCTCTGTCCGTTGTCAAATTGCTCCTTTATTCGTAAATATATACCAAGAGTTTCGAAAAGAAATATTTGGGCATTCTATGAAATAAAAACAATGATGATAAAAATAAAAATGACCACAATGATGGTAGAAAAAGGAAAATCACAAGGACAATCAAGGATACAATGGCCAATAGATCGGCGTGTCTTTATTGATGTTATAATTATTGGCGTTATGATCATCAATATTAATTTCTCACTGGCATTATAATTGGCATTATCATTGTTATTGTAAATTCTTTAGCGTTTGTTTATCAGTGTCATTTAAGAACGCGTTTACACTTATGTGTACTCGTTTGAAAACGGATGCTTTTCAATGCGTTTTGGCCTTCCGTTTGCAATAAAATACTTAAAAACGGAGGCGTTATCAAATGAAAGAATGGATCCGAAACTCTATCAAAAGTGGAAACGACAGTCAAAAACAGAGCCTTTGAAAACAAAGACGTCATAGTGTCATGCAACCTCTTTTTCACACATCCTGTCTTAAATTCAAAACAAATGTGGTGCACGGACATATGGATATGTGGAGCTTGATATTGTGTTCGATCAAGCGTGCACAGATTGACAGGTAAGTGCGTCAAAAACGCTATAAACCTGCTAGCGTGGACCCAAAGAAAACGATGCGTTTTTTTTATAAGACGAAAGCGGAGTGTTTTGAAATGCATCAGTTTGGACGGGGTCTAATACACTCTTCTTCATCACTGCGTCCGCGATATCTGATCTACTGTTTTGAATTATTTCACTCTAAATCAGGTTAGACGATTTTTGAGTTCCTGTCTTTTTTTTCCTTTTTGTTTTGCTTTTTTGTTTTGTTTGGTTTGTTTATTTGTTTGTTTGTTTTAACATTGTTAGGGTCAAGGTTGACTAAAAGCCTGCACTACCCTCGTTACCTTTCTGAAAAGGTTTCAAAAAAATTAATTCAGATGCAATGTAAGTTATCATAATTTTTAATTGCCTGTTCATCATAAAATTAGTCATCGTCTGCGTAAAAGTTGCGTGAAGTTGTGCACATTGTGCAAGCAGTATCTTAATTTTTGGAAAATTAATCTACAATAGAAATTTTCATCAAATCGGTTGTGGGAACGTACGTGCCAGCATGCGATGTATTTTATCGGTTGGAAGTTTTTTTACCTTGCGCCATTTCACAAATGAAGGCCGTGCTATCTCCCTTAGCGATAACGTCAAGGCTTCCATTCTTAGTTATTTCCGCATGACTTTCGCTAACTATTGCAACAGAGTCTCGCCTTTTTAAAGTATCTAGTTGTTTTCCACTTTTCCAAGTCCAAGCCCTGCCTTTCTTCTCTAAGCCAATGTGCCACGAACCAGTATTCCAAAAAGAACGTTTTTTAATTTCATGATTGATAAACTGCCATTCTTCTTCGGTTTCGATAGAAACAAGGTCACCTCCCTGATGTTTGCAGACTTTCCTGTTCTTCTGCCAACTTCTTCCCCATTTCGAAAAATATATACCAGGAATAATTGAAGCATGTGTCCTGGCATTCTACGACAAAATAAATAAATAAATAAATACACCAAAATATTTAAATTATCTTGATGATAAAAATAGTGATAGTGTTGATGATGATAATGGAGGCGAAGACTATTGATTATCATATTAACAATATTATTCATGAGAAAAATGAGCATAAAACATTTACCTCCCATTGAACCATTGAAATGAATCTTACCATTGAAATGAATCTAGGCTTAGAGAATGGAAATTGGGGAGATCTGGGTGGTGGTGATGTTATTCTTTAACTTTGATGTTTTGTCCCAACTCGCGTTTAGAATCATAAGGTGATTGATGTATTTTCAATTGGCAGTCAATAACTAATAATTCTTATAGATCAGTCGGAATTTCCCCTTTTCTAATTTCTGTCTTAGGTACGTTAATGTTCAATTTGGGGCTGTCTCACCTGTTCCTTCCCATTGCATCATTAGAGTGACTGCAGAAGAGAAATAAATTAAACATGTGCATTGACCTTTTGTAGCAATAATATCATTTGAAACAAATAGAAAAAAGGTTTCTCGATTTCAAGTCAAACCATCACTAATAGATTGATTAAAGTGAGCGGATGGACTCTTACAAGTCTGGCAAGACAGGCTCATCTCTCCTGCTCGGGTAGCCAATTACAACACAGGATTCGCTTTGTATCGCCTAAAGGCGCTGCGGGCTGTATAATAAGCTGCGATGTTATTCATTGTTTGCCTAAGCGCTAATTCAAAAGTTATTTATTATTTTTGCGTCGTTGGAGAAAAAGAAATAAACTTTACTGCTTATAGTCTTGTAATTCTTCGAGGCTCAAAATGTTGAAAGGATCCTCTGATGTCTAGCCCATACAAAGAAATTGCGATAAGAGAAGCCTGAAAAAAAATGTCCGGCTTTAAGGTGGTTCAGTTGAATAGTAGTAAGAATTGGAGTGCATCAGAGCCAGTTTGGCCCCAAAACAGTCTCAATGGATTAAAAGGTTAATTAAACGTTTTTAAGCTGAACTGAATTCAAAGTTTATTAATTAAAATTTTGAAGCCATACATTCATTGAAAAATTAAATTATCGCATTCGACGAATGATGGCATACTGCTGCAGCCATGAGATTGATGCAAAATTTAAACATTGTAATGTACATTTTTTCTTTTTCTAAGTAGAGTGGAATTCGTTTATTTCTACGAGGTATTGATGTCCGCTTTGGAAAAACCCGTTTTATAAAGCAAGAAAAGTAATAAAATATGATAATAAATAAAATTAGAGGACGAAGGCTCTTAATCAAAAAGAAAACTAATCGACAAACCTGCCACATGTCTATATCTACAGCTGACGGTATCCATTCCTCGTGCAAGACTTTCTTCTGTATATCACACTCAATGTTTTCTTTGAAGCATGGCTTCTAAATGAGCTCGAACGAAACTTCTTTTTTGTTTAGCAAAATACTTTTCATTTCGTCTGATGAAATTTCTTTCGTATTTTATTCATCGAACAACGAATTTTGTTTGGCGCTCAATAGATTTCTTTGTATTTCCCCGGTGACATGCTGTGAAGGTAGGTTCAGAGGATAGTGACTGGGCTTTTGTGTTTCTTCGAAGCCAAATATCGGTGCTATAAACTGTTTTGCTGACCGTCGGGACAGAGCACCAATTATGGATAACAATGACGACTTCATTTTTGAAACTGCATAAGTATTATTATAAAAGTCATCTTGTCAAATTCTTTCAAATCATTTGCATCGTATTGAGGCGAAAATAAAATTTAAAAACACATTTACACACGTCACCTGCATAATTTGTTACTTTATACCTTACTTATTCATTCATTTGTTCTCAATTTAAACGTGTTTTGTTATCAAGAAGCTGAATAAGCTCCCAATGACATATCCCTTTCAGGTTTAATTTTGGCATGGGCCGCTGGCTGTCCCGCTTCCTCAATTTCTTAATCATAGCATTTACTACCAATTTTACATTCACAAAGCATAACCAATCGATGTAGTAAGGGTTGCACTTACTCAGTGAACAAAGGGCTGTGACCATTTTTACCAGATTGAAGCCCTTTCATCGCATCATTCAACATGAGATTTCGTCAGCAGCTGTCAGTATGTTTGTTTTGATTCGCGACTTGGTGGCATCTATTCTGCTTCAGATGTGTCGGTGTATTTCAAAAACCTTTGTAGGAGGCCGAGCATAATGCACATGAAAACACTTGATCGTTTCTTGATGACGTAAGTCAAATTTATTTTTCCTTTATAAACGCACCAATAAGTCTAAAGGATTTTTGGACCAGGTGCGGAAAGATGTTTTTGCGCAAAAAAAACAAAAAAATTGAGACGAGAAAGAACTTTCTTAATTTTACCTCTCGTAATAGTGCAGATGATGTAGTATTTTTTAACTCTTAAGGACGATTTTAAAGAGTATAAAAAAATTTAAAAAAACCAAAGAAAGAAAAGGCATGCGGAAAATATATCATAACAACGCATAACATCCTCAGCTCCACTCTGTTTATTGTGAGGGCTGAAAATCATTCATTTACATCACAGCACTCCTATGAGATCCTCACGTATGCTTCAAAATTGATCTTGCTCGGGCCGCCACAAAGTTAGCATTGCGTGATTTACAAACTTTTCCTGTGCTCTCTCAACATCCCAAGTGATTTATTACGCGTGTTAACCGATAAAAAAAAGATTTATTGCTTAAACAGTGTAAGTTTATGAGAGTTTATATGGAGGTATTATTATTTCTGTCCGAAAGCCGTTGTAAGGGTAAAAAGCTCGAGTCTCGCCAAAAGAACAATGATTTATGTTCTAAAAAGAACTTTCGTACTCATTCAATAAATTCATCGATAACAAGACTAATCCCCATATCTGACAAAATTTTGTCAACATTTTTTTTTCCGCTAGGGTTAATTTTCTGACAGCATTACGTTTCCCCAATTTTGATCCTCTTCCCGGTTTGGCAGTATCAGGTTAATGGAAATTCATTTTTCGTAAACCTTTCAAGATCAGTCTCTTGCTAGAAGGATAAGCTTTTAGCGTGTGTTGTTTTTAGTGAACATCATCCTTCTGTTGCTAATTAATTTTGCAGGAAATTGAATGTCATGCGAATTATTGACGTCTTCTCATCGGTTAAATTCTTTGCACCGGCTTAAACAAGCATGGCAAAACAATCCATTAGTATCCGAAGAAACTGCTTTTTTTCGTAATTCTTTTAGTAGAATAGAGTGCGATCCACAATCATGCAGTGAGAAAAAAAAATTGAATTAAATAGTTGTGATATTCCCAAGCTCCAGAAAGTAACTATTTAGTAGCAATTATAGCAAAAAAATTATTCCGCTGTGGCAATAATTATGAGCGATGATGATGAAGAGTTTTCGTGCTCCTCGATATATGTCTGTGCTTGTATCTTGCTGGAGTAATATATCCTTAAAGAATCGCTACAGAGCTTTGATATCTCATCTATCTTCTTTTTAACGTCATGAGAGGATACAAAATAGGTAGGCGTGGCTGGGTCTCTCTAGGTACCCCCCTCTCCCCCATTTTGAAAGGAGGGGGGAGGAAGCGGGGGTCTTGTCGTTACGAATATCCGCGCGCGCGCCTCACGTAGAGTGGCGTTAACCTATATATAAGGGGCTTGTTATCATGCGGTAGAAACGATCATTAAACATTTCAGAAGATTTTGTGTTATTTACCTCCTTAGAATTCACGCCAGCAGTCATGGCAATGGCTTCATATTTAAAGAAACAAACAAAAAACAGACAAAAACAGAACAGAGCAACATAAACACTACTACTAGAATCTCCCCCCGGGGAGATGGGGTTATGGGGGTGGGAGCGAAGGAGAGGTGGTTAAGATAGATTCAAAACCTCTTCCCTCCTTACCACCCTGTAATAATTTTAGAGAACAGGGCTGATAAAAATTTGCAGCACTGCTTGTGGTATACAGCGTTACTCTAAGCATTGATCTAAACTCAGAGGGATTCTTCCAAGGGACAGTAGAAGATTGTTTCATTCCTTCTTAGTACACCGATTTTTAATCCAAAGTAATCAAAAGTGACTTTCTGAATCGAAAGGGTACAATGTGCCTCGTTATGCGGACAGGTATAACAGATTACTAAAAGGTGCAACTCATTCACTCGTTTACAATCATTTATTAACATATCTGTTGATGTAATTAATTATAAATTTTAAAACTCGACTTTTACCGCTGCTATCACAAAAGTACGATCGTATTTGGTATTTTCACAGATAGCTTAGCGTTACCTTGTGTACTCATAATGTGGATCATCATTAAGCCGTTATTAAATATTATTAAACAGTGGTTTAAAGGAAATACAGTAAAATGTGTATTAGTGTTACACAAATGAGACTTGAATGTGTGGTACGATTTTAGAAAATCGACTCTCATTTTCGTTGTATTGAATCCAGTTATTAAAGCTGATTTTCTTTTAATTCCAGCTCATTTTAAGACTGCTATCCAACTACCCACGCATCACCGACATCACTTAGATTAACCTGTGAGCTTTTCCTGGTGGAGTTTTCATTTTTTTACAGATGTAAAAACGTCATCACTGAAAGGCGTTTAAATTTAATTACTGAATATTGTACTGTGCTATTCTTTGAAGGACTGCAATTCTACTGCCCACACTTCTCCGGCATCTTTGGATTAACTTGTGAGCTCTTCTTCGCAGAGTTTCCATGATCTACAGCAGATGGGAAAACGATGTTTATCTTTCTTCTCAATCGCTCTCTAATCTGCAGATGAAAAGGCGACCAAATATCAGTTGCTAACCGCCAAAATTTTTATTGATTGATGGCAAATTCACAATTCGCCCTATGTACATCTTCGGTTTGATATTCATCTTACCTGGCTGTTCCGCACACAATGGAGAACGAAAATCAGGATTCCCTAAGACAGATAATTATATCAGTATTACACCTCTTATAATCCAGGTGAGAAAGGAGGTAACGGTATGATTGTTTGAGATGAAACCACAATAAAAATGGCGAAAGAATGAATTAGAGCAAGTCGCATATCTTGTAAACCAATTTGTCTGCTGTCGGGTAAATTATTCTGAATAGGCAATATTATCTGACCAAAAGAGTTTTTTTTAAGTAAGACAGTACTTTAAGTATGTGAACAGATGACTAAAATTTAGTTATCGTCTTATTTTCTTATTGAAAGCTTACCTGGGTAGAGTTGAGAATGGTGAAAATGTAGGCGAAAGCTTTGTGTAATGATAGCAAAAGTCCAAAAAGCCATGTGACACCAAGCAGTGGGATCATCACCGCGCATGTTTTAATGCCAAGTCTGAATAACGACAACAATGTATAATGAGCATCGATAAACCGTTTCTTTAAGTCACGTGAATGAACTTTTTTTTTCAAAGTCGTATTGCATCATCGTCACAGACTTACTAGAGTGGAATCTAGACAAATACTGCTTAACTAAATGCGACAACAATTTGATCACATTACCAAAGGAGTCTTTGTAGAAACTAGTTATTATCTACCTTTCCTCCCTGAATTTTGGCAAGTATATCACAATTATCTAACAAAATAATGTTAAATTTGAAAACTTCCCGTATCTGCTGTGTATGGTTTTTTCCCCCCGTGTGTTGCATTAATGTGCTCATCTCCTTTATTACTCGGACGAGTATCAAAATGTTGAGCTGAAAAAAAGTAAGGAATATAAAATGCATCACCGACAACAGAAAAAAATTGTCATTCGTCTCGTTGCTACGCCACGCTATTACTTGGTTCATACGAGGGCCTAGAGGAATCGACACGGGAAATACGCAAGGGAACAGCAATTGGAGTAGGTATTCTCTTGAAAGACGGTAGACATCTGGTAATGAAAATCTCTTATAGTAGACAGTCCTGATATAGATAGAAAATAGCAATAATATTACCGACAATAATAATAACAACAATAACAAAAATATTAATGATTTGTCAATTAATCAGACTTACAACTTCAATGAAAGCTACAAATGTGACGAAGATCCAGATCAGGTTGTTTCTTGAGGACAGCCAGCAACTGGAAACGAGTATATAAAAAAAGTAAATTTACATTGAAAAAAAAAAAAATTGCAGCACGAGACAAATCAAACACAACGACACATTAAAACAAGACAACTCCAAGTGAAAGCAAATTGAGTGATGATGGAAGACTGGGAAGAGATCTTAACAGCAGCAATGCGTCATGAAATGCTGATTATTTAAATGAAAAGAGAGAGAGGGAAGAGGAAGAAGAGAGAAGAAACTGCAGCTGTATTATTTACTGTTTCTCATACTATGTTTCACTGGTATAGCTTTTAATTCCATCTTTTCCAGCAGCGATGCTCACTGAAATGCTAACCATGACGATGGGTAAACCTAAACATAAGTAGAATGAAGTTATTGCAACTCGAGAAGTCATACGTCCAATTTTGAGGCGATTCCGACTCAGCAGGTTACAGTAATTTACAACTAGTGAAATAAAAATACCCCATGGTATGAAGTGATACATATGCATCTTGGTGTTGATGTTATAAACTTTCACAACAAACAGGAAGAAATAAATTCCCTCCACCAGCATCCAACAGAAAGCTGCCATCAGGAAATACTGCAAGAAAGCTGCTGCTAGGACACAGAGAGCCTGCGAGAAAGAAAAAAAGTTTTTGTAGGTTTTTCATATTATTTTCTAAAGACTAAAATCTTTTAAGCCCCTAAAAAGCAAATAAACCATTAATACATAAATACAACACTTACCGTATTTTCTGTGGCGTTTATGCCGGCGAAAAAGGTTATTTGTCCAGCTCCGAGGGACACAGACAGACTCAGTCGTATTTGAGTCAGAGGTTGCCATACGTCTCTAGTGAAACAAGCAAGCAATAAAAAAAACAAAAAAACAGAAAAAAAAATCAAAGACGAGACAGAAACAAAAACAAAACGAAGCAATATCTGACAAGGTATTCTATTAATTTTGTACTGTACTAGTTTAAACATCTTACCCGCTTTCGCAGATAAATTTGATTAATCTCTATGACATTTTAATCATCTTTCTTGGTTATTATGGTATTTGTTCAATATACTTTTTAATTAAATCGATATATTTTTAAAGAACTTGTCTGTTCTAAGCCCAAAGCCTTTAAGGTCATGCAAAGACTTGGTTCTTTGAGCGTATGGTTACAGTACTTACGTGAGGTAGGAATATAGAATAATAGTCAAAAGAATTGCGAAGATGGAAAGACTCAGTCCCACGTAGGTGATAATTTCCAGAATAGTTTCGTCTTCCTCTGTGAGCTGTGAAGAGAGATGAAGAGAGAGCAAAATTTTTACTTAATCCGATGAAATTTTATTGTCAATGCTAAAGGTAAGGTGAAAATAACTTCATTACCCCTGGGCTGCCGTTGTAGTCAAGTAAGACAGCAAAATGAGTCAAATTATTGCAGCTGCAAACTGTTTCTTCTGAGTTGCTTTTCGAAGTAACTAAGTAACATCCTGTCTCTGAAAATCCGCCTGATCTGAAAAGAATAAAATAATAAATAATAAGAAAAAAAAAATAATAATAATGATCAAAAGAAAAATCTAAAAAAAGAACTTATCAGGGCACCAATAGGTTAAATTTCTGCCTTAATTTCACCGAGTTCATAACCTCTAAACATCGTTGAGTACTTTCGCTTTGGCTTTTGTCGACATCTTCTCCCTGTCACTAATGGAATTGCCTTTGCTGATCACTGTCAGCACTTTAATCTGAGGCAAGTGGTATACTGATGATATTGATATTAAGGCTTGGCACAATTCATAATTTGACCCGTCAAACATCAATACACCCTAACCTAAAGTAGGTGAAAAAGCAAACAAGCAAGGCAAGGAACACAGAAACAACCAAACACGATAATGCGAACAAAAAATTTATTAACCTACAATTAAAATAGATGGAAGGAATCTAAAAGCAATGGATATATAGATATAGCTATGGAAGCAGAAAAAAGAAAAACAGCAATTACAAAACCTCCCAAGAAAAAAATAACATTAAAAAAATCAATGCTTTCATTTAACGAACAAACAGATTGACCTTGAAAGGCCTTTTTAGAACGTGGGGAAAGTTTCAATGTCTCATCAAAGTCGAGTGAGAAGTTATTGGCAGCTAATACAAAACCTAGAAAAAAACACCCATTTAAGTATAATATTTATTACATTTTTCTTCATAATTTGAGAAAGAAGAATCAAATACTCCTGGAATAGGATGAAAAATACATTCCAGCTGTTACCTTTCACTTAAGCCACTCCAAAACATGCATTTCTTCTCTCCTTCATCAATCTGTACACGGAATATAAACATTAAAATCATATACTCGGAATAAATATCACAACGTAAAACAATTGCTACTGATTTTGATTGTGTTCTTACCCTTAGATTTCTGAACCTTAAGATGACATTCTCTTGTAATTTTTCTGGTTTTGGGTCTAAAGCCACGGCAGTTATCCAGGAGTCCAAATACCTTCGGAGGAAATAGAAAATCAGTATGAAACAGATTTATTTAAAACATAGTAATTATTTTTTAATGAAAATAGCAAGCTTGAACGCGGAAAAGATCATTGATTCATATGACTAATTATTCGTCAACAGGGTTTTGAAAAATTTACGACCTTATACGTTCAACCCCTCGAGTTTCTTTTTCTGTATATTTTCGATGGAAGGGGTATTTGGTTAAGAAACTTTAGAGGGTAACCTCACCTTGTGGTGCCCGTTGCAGTTCTGAAGGGTTGATCTGTAATCAATACTTCATGGAGATCCTTGTGCACGACCCCGACAACCACTGATACTAAAAAGGTAAAAAAAATAATAAAACTACAGCATGACAATATGAAAGAAGTCGCCAGCTTGTCTGTATTTGTAGATGCATTTCAAAACTGCAAAAACTGGAGAGGAATAAAAAATAGTGATTTGTCGTAGCACATCGAAGATTTAAATACAAACCGTTGTTATTAAAGTTTTTAGAGGAAAATTCCAGGCTCGCTTGCAGTTCTTGTTTCCCAAGATAAAAGTCACTAGCATTTTTGCGGTAGGTTTTTTGAATAGCCAAACCTGATAGAGAAATAAAAAATAAAGACAAAATTAAGAGTAACACATTTCGAAGAAATATTTTTTCGTGTTAGTCCGAAAGTAAGTCATAATCCTAATATGATAACTATACTTGTTTGAAAGCTATGTATTTATTGCGTAATCTTCTAAAAAGTACAATCATCTATAGATCACAAAGACATCGGAAAGTTGAGGTTTTAAGGCTTTGCATCATTCTAATTGCCAAAAAAATCGTCCACTATCACTATGATTGATAAAAATAAATGGT
Organism: Pocillopora damicornis; assembly: GCF_964200805.1. Taxonomy (NCBI): domain Eukaryota; kingdom Metazoa; phylum Cnidaria; class Anthozoa; order Scleractinia; family Pocilloporidae; genus Pocillopora; species Pocillopora damicornis. Next base: position 3,359,782 of record NC_142670.1, read on the forward strand.
TAATGGGAGGGATGAACCGGCTTCATTCGCTTACAGCACTGATCAACAGGTCCCATAAAATTAAATCATCAGAGCAGCCATTATGTTATTGGTCGTTGTGTCAGTCAATAAAAAAGTAATGGATTATTTCAAATCTGAACAAATGATCATGCTCTGACTCACCTAGTTTTTGGCTGTTTATCTCCACTGAGGAATTCGCTCCAATCATTTGGTGTTTGCCATAATTAAGAGCGAATACTTCCAAGGCGTCTGCCACCTTAAAGATGGAATTTCTTGTTATTTCGATTTCCTCTTTGGTAATAGGTTTTTGGAGGATTTGAATACGGGTGATGAAATCTTCATAAATCTGTATAGCCTCCTGTAATAACATAACATATGTCTGTTAAAGTAAGACGCTAAAAATTGAGATCCGTGTGAGTCAAACATGATATCTGAACATCCCATAAGTATTCAGCCGCAGAAACTCCTAATCGCCTTAGAACATTTAACGAAACGGTTTGAAGTAGTGGCAACGCATTCAATACGCTAGCAAGGCCCATCTTTCGTCTATTCCTAGTTAGATTATAAAAAAAAGGGAGAGAAATGAATCAGACCAAAAATGGATGAAAGAAAAGAAAATCCAGTAAAATGGCCAAAGGTTGTGTGGGATGTGCACAAGTTGAAAAAGTGTCCAAAAACTCGTCTAAGGAGTCGGAATATCTTTTTAGAGAATCACTCGTTTTACTCGTGCCTGTTCATATCTTAGAAATGATAATAATATCGATAGTGACGATAATACTGTTATGATAACTATAGTAAGGATAATGATAATGATGACGATGGCGATAATGATACAGTCCTGTTTGGTCTTGTTCGAATGAACACGAAGTTTTTTTCAAGCATAGAAACTGCTGGAATGCGTTGGTCAGTCTTTCGAATCATTGCGCATTTCATATAAACTAAGTGGCTTAATGATAAAAGATAAGCAAGTAGTAAATTCATACCATCAAGGACCTGGTTCTGTAGATTTCTTCTCCTCTTAGTTTGGAAACAGAATCATTTGCCTGGGATAAAGCAAGACAATAAAGTCGGCAAACAGCAATGTTGTAAATAAAAAGCTGGAGAGAAATAATTTGCTTACCAGATTCATAATAACTTCTAACGTCGATGACTGAGGAGTCTGTAGAGACGACGATGATCTTGCTGCCGATGTATTTGATAATGATGACAATAATGATGATGCTGTTGCTGATACTGCTGACGATGATACTGCTGCTGATGATCCTGATAATGATGCTAATGTTTCCGTTGGCTTTGATGGTGATGGTGATAGTGCTGATGAAGATGCTGATACCCCCGCTGTTGATATTGCTTCCGATGATGCTGCTGATGATGATCCTGATGCTGATGTTACTGCTGGCTTTGATGACGATGGTGATAGTGTTAATAAATATACTGATGCCCCTACTGGTAACACCGCTGCTGATGGTGATGGAGATGACGGTAATGATGAAGGTAAGATTAATGATAAAGGTGACTGCGACAGTGACTGCAACAGAGCTGAATGTTGAAGAAAACTTAATAGTCAAAATAAAAATTGACACTATGGTAAGGCGAATTTAAAAGAACATAGTTCCTATCTCTTTTTTTTTTAATCTATAAAATATTTTTCGTAAAACAAAAATGAGCGTTTTAAGCATTCAATTTAACATTGTACTCACTGTAAGCTTCTATTCCATGTCCTGTTGGAAGTTTTGTTGCGAATACTTGAATTGTTGAAGCCCCACTAGATGAAACGATACTCGACGTGTATGAATCTGAAGTGATGCAGTGACTTTCCGAACATTTGGTGCATTTGCAGCTTTTACCTGCGCTACAGTCGATGTGAAAGATTTCCGCCGTGAGGGACCGTGTTATGGAAGGCGGCACGGGTCCTCCACAACATTCAACATCCCCTCTGCATATTAGCTTATTATGAGAACTGGTTAGCCTAGTTCTAGTAATGTTACATGTACCGTAACACGTCTTTGTACAAACGTTAGCGTTACAATGCATATCGTACACCTGTACATTTCCTGTGAAATTTGTTCTTTACATTTTTTCCCGCTGCGCTTCAGGTTACATTTATCAACGTTGCAGGTTTGTTTACAATCCTGATCCTGCGCGTCACATTTTAGATCCATGTCACATGCTTTTCCTTCACCTTCGCACTTCTGTGTTTTACATCCTTTCCCGCTGCAGTTCAGTTTACATTCTTTAGCCTCGCAGATTTGTTCACAATCCTTACTGCTACATTCTAAATCCATTTCACATACGTTTCCTTTACCTTGGCACTTTTGTGTTTTACATTTTTTCCCGCTGCAGTTCAGTTTACATTCTTTAGCCTTGCAGATTTGTTCACAATCCTGACTGTTACATTCTAAATCCATTTCACATACGTTTCCTTTACCTTGGCACTTTTGTGTTTTACATCCTTTCCCGCTGCAGTTTAGTTTACATTCTTTAGCCTCGCAGATTTGTTCACAATCCTTACTGCTACATTCTAAATCCATTTCACATACGTTTCCTTTACCTTGGCACTTTTGTGTTTTACATTTTTTCCCGCTGCAGTTCAGTTTACATTCTTTAGCCTTGCAGATTTGTTCACAATCCTGACTGTTACATTCTAGATCCATTTCACATTCACCTCCTAGACCTTGACACTTTTGTGTTTTACAGTTTTGCCCGCTGCAGTTCAGTTTACATTCTTTAGCCTCGCAGATTTGTTCACAATCCTTACTGCTACATTCTAAATCCATTTCACATACGTTTCCTTTACCTTGGCACTTTTGTGTTTTACATGTTTTCTCGCTGCAGTTCAGTTTACATTCTTTAGCCTTGCAGATTTGTTCACAATCCTGACTGTTACATTCTAGATCCATTTCACATTCACCCCCTAGACCTTGACACTTTTGTGTTTTACAGTTTTTCCCGCTGCAGTTCAGTTTACATTCTTTAGCCTCGCAGATTTGTTCACAATCGCCACCTCTACATTCCAGATCCATTTCACACACATCTACTTCAGCAAAGCACGTCTGTTTACACCCTCTCCCCTTGCAGTTCATGTAACAACTATAATTACCTCTGCTGCAATCCCCGAGCGGATTACAATAATAGTCTCCATTATAACCTTCCGATTTACATTTATCCTCATTGCAATCCTTACTCTCCACCCCAAAACCTGAAACAACAAAAACAAGAACAGAACCAAAAAGAATAAGAATATTAAATATGGAAATAATGATGAAGATAGTTGTGAAAAACACAAGACCTTCGTTGCGTAAATAAACAACTTTATACCACTGTTGCATAAGACTGCCGAGTATAATTTTCATGGAAACTACCATGACAGTAGAGTGATTGCATACACCATTTCGTTCAAACCAAGTCTTCAACTACCGCGAAGCTGACAGAGGTTTCGAAAATACAAGTTAATACAAAGTGATTTCTTTAAAACAACTAAGCCTTTTATGTAACTTTCTATATAGGTGAGACATATCTGAGTATTTTGTCATATTTTGTATCAATAACACCGTTTATTTATTTTTATTTTATTAATTTTTGTTTATATCATTATTACTTTTTCCAAAGATAGGCAGCCTTTGTAAGATTAAAGAGTGAGCCTTCTTTCCAAAACTACGTTTTGCAGCTTGGGAATTGAGAAATACATAAAGGCATCCCTGGGTGTAAAGAACGTTTCTGCATAACAATATTGGCTTCTCAGATATTGTTTACAGATTAATGGTAAATTAAATACCCAGGAAAAACTGACCCATATGAAAATTTTCAAGGAAAAAACAAGACTTGGAGGACTTGAAATAGTATTGTTAGGCTGCAAAGCTCGGTAGTTTGTGAGAGGTGAGAGGCGACCTAAATTTCAACTTTCTATTTAGTCATTACAAAATTTGCATATCTTTAAATTGGAAAAAAAAAGAACAGGCTTAAAATATCGCACCGCTGTTTGCATGTTTGCGCAAAAGCTTCACTTTTTCTTAGTAGACCTATGAGTGAGGACTAGCTTTAAGCCTGTATCTCAATAATGCTTAGGTTAAATGGCTCCCTGAAATAGATCGCATAAAACATTTCGCCTTGGCTTCCTGAGAAAAAGCCTGTGCGGTCACCTGCCACTAAGGATCGTCTAATCTAAAACTATTCTAAGTTTTAGCGGTCTTTGTTTGCGCTCAATTTTATTTCAAAGAATTTTCAAAGGGCAGCCATGAGATGGACTCCTCGGAGTGCGCTTAGGCTGCATTCTAAATGAAATCAATCTTTTAAGAGAAGCTTTGGTACTCACTCAACATAGTTATTGATAACAGGAGTGTTCCCCACAACTGGTGGCTTCTCGTCATCATTATTTTTTCCGTTGAGTGAGTTTAATTCCTGTAAGCTGAACCAAATGCAACCTTTTAGAAAATTGTCAGCGGCTGGAGATCTGTCCGAAATATCCTTTGCCAATATAAATGCAAGGCTTGTGATAATACTCCTTTTGGCAAGAACCAGCCGTTTACTCAGTGCTGACATACACTAAGGGAAATCGATTGTCATGCAAATTATTTTCGTCAGGTATTTCTGCCCAAATTTAGTCGTAGTAAGCCTTTTTACTTAAGTAAAAAGATATGACAGAAATGAAACTAACTTTTCAAGCAGATGCTTCATTCGAATTTTAAAGCTTTTTTAACAGTTTAGCAAAGGGACACACAATAATTGGCGAAAAACAGTGCATTTTTTAATGACATAGCCTTAGGCTATAAACATCAACTTGTGGTGACGGGTTTTTATTCATTTTAATGCTACTATTAATTACTGACAGTTGCCACTCTTTGTTTATTTAACCCCGAATTAGGTTTTTTTAAGAGCACTAGGAGTTGCTTCGAAACAATTATGCCTCCACTTGTAATATGTGTATCATAGCGTTTTCTAACGGTGCTCGCTAAGTAGTGCAGAGCGGTAGATCTCACCTACACGTGCCACCAGAAGGTGTTATTGATAAAATATGTGACGTTTGTCGTTTCTTAGAGCAATAAATGGAGATAATAGCTCACCAAAGTTTAATTAGTTGATTGACTTAAAAACTTACAGCGTTAGAAATTGATTCGTTGGATGTGAGTGTTCCCTGTTTTCGTCGCCAATATATCAAAATGATTATTTGAGTAACAATGAAGAATCTTAAGTGTTAGACTTTCGGGATCATAGTCACGCGAAATATGCTAACAGACTGATCGTTATTGTTAACCCGCGTGGGAAAAGGAGGATTTTGTAGGGAAGGCCGATTTTATGCGTTCGAAGACCTAAAGACACAACTGGTATCAGCATACCCTGTGGACCTTATCGCTTAAGGAAATGCTCGCAATACGCCTATTTGACTCGAAAATAACGACATCATAAAAAAATAATATATACATGAAAAAGAATTTTCTTCATATACAACTGCGTTCACTGCGATCTTTAACTGCAACCCACATTGTAATAATAATAATTCTATTTAATGTTTTTTGAACACGGGCATAATAGTTATGAATAGTACTCCGATTAACCGTTTCCTAAATATTGACAGGTTAGTACCTAAAAGCTAATAAAAATGTTTTTGTCATCAACCAGCTGTTTCAGACTTCCATTAGGGTTCTTCGAAATGTTTGGGAAATGATCTAGAATAAAGGAAAACACACAGAGTGAAATAATTTCAATGCAAAACATTTTTTTTTTTTTTTTTTGCGGAATGATAATCTAAAATACCTCCGTCGAAGTTGTCTATCGTGTTTGATATGTTTGCTTTAATATTGCTTTCGTAATGAATTTGGTATATTTTATGCAAGCATTCGAAAGACTAAAAATTGTCTTCCTCTTTTCCCCTAATCACTACGTGATCGTACTTCAATGTAGTTTTTTGTTAATATATATATTTTTTTTATTTTTGCGTAGGGTATGAATACCCGGATGCACGCGGCAGGCATACTGATTTCAAATAGCTCGTTTTCTTTTTATTTTTCCTAAACACGGGAATTCCAATAGATCCGCAAAACTCGTGGCAAAATTAAAATCGAAGTTTGCTTACCCTGCATTTTCATCGTGAAATTAAACGCTGTTTTAAACCAGTCAGAGCCCTTGTTATTTCGAAAGGTTGCTATCTTTGTGCAATATAAGTTTGTTTTGTCCATATTTCCAAAGCCTTATCACAATGCGAAGACAACTGAAAAACCCATTTGACGATGCGCAGAAATTTAATTAATTCCTTCTTTCCCACCCCTCCCATCTGATTAAATCCTAGACCTTATGTCCCTCCCGCTTTCTGTACATTTATTCATTTATGAATTTATTTTTTGTGTTGCTATGTGAATTGACAGGTCAACTTGTCGCCATGGGCCACGTGCTCATGTGTGAGATAAAAAACAAGGTGAGTTAAGGAGTTTGGAGTAACTTGAGCGAATAAAGTTTTAAAAAAAAAAAAATCGAATCGGCCGAGTCCAAATTGTCGTTCGGCAACGACACCTTAGTATCGCTGTCGACCTTATCGCTTGAGGAAAGGCTCGCAATACGCCTATTTGACTCGAAAATAACTACATCATGAAAAAGAATTTTCTTCATATACAACTGTGTTCACTGCGATCTTTAACTGCAACCCACATTGTAATATTAGTGATTATAATTTAATGTTTTTTGAACACAGGCAAAAGTACTCCGATTAACCATTTCCTAAATATTGACGGGTTAAGAGAGGTTGTCAGTAATTTTCGAGAATCCGACGACAGAAGCAAAAAGTCAACTTCTTTTTTATTTGCTCCAAAAGACCCTTTCGGTGAACCGTTTTCAAAAATAATATTCAAAAGTTTCAGCGAGTTTTTATTTTGGAAAAAAATACGAAAGTTCGAAATCGGCCAAAACGTACCTAATTTGCATCATTTCTATTGGGCTTTCAGAGCATTTTCACAACGCTCGTACAAGACAACGAAAAATTATCTTGGATTCATTTTTTCATAAGTTATTTTTCATCCCTTGGAGTAGCTTTGAAACTATATTTCATCTCCAATTGAACTTTCTTTCGTTTGTAACCACCCGCGTAAAGTACACTATATTTTCTATTCCGTTTGTACGCTGCATTTTGCTATATTTCACACGACCATAACATCGGGGGTATACAAATGTACATAAAATAAAAGAACTCTTTTCAACGAAAAATTCTTTGTGTTTATCATATAAAAATATTATTTTTGGCCTATGAAAAGCGAGCGCGCCAGATCAAAATATATAGCGTGCATTTTCACGGAGTTGGGCCATTTTTCTTGCTGTACTCCTACTGCAAATTGAACGCCATTGGGACAAAACTCGACGTGTTTGGTCTCTACTTCAGTTTTGATTCATTTAAATATATCAATTTTAACTTAAAAATCAACCTACCTTTATTTTTGAGTGAACAAACCACCGTTTTAGGTAACGTTTTTTAGTTGATTTCTCTCGAGTGCTAAATAAACAAATCGCTGTTTACAAAGATACCAGCTCTGTCGACGTGTTTTTAGCTGAAAAATCGATGGGAAAATCGTACCGTTTCTTTCTTCTGTCGTTTATTACTTTAAAGATTTGCTAAAATCAGGAAATTGGGCACTTATACAAAACCAAAGCATTCATTAGTCTACAATTTGATTGTTTATTATCATTATCGCACAGTTCACAATAAGGAAACTTTATCAGGAAAGGAGATTTTAAATTCACATGTCGCGTGCTTGTTGACGTACAAGTTCCCGAGTGTAACAATTTCGGCTTTTCCAGAACGTGGATGACGGGAAACTCTCCCCCCCTTATTTGATAGGAAATATCAATAGCCTCATAAAATTCATTAAACGCGCCATGTTTCCAGAAAATAATAATGGAAAATGGTTTTTCCACTTTCAAACAACAAGAAATTCCACGTGGAAATAGTATTTGTAGCGTGACTGCGTGACCTTTCATGAAAAGTAAAAATTGTTTTTCTTTTTTTTTTTTTTTTAAGAGGACACCTCCAGAAAGTTCTTCATCCTTCTATCATCTTATTTTCCTTTTTTTTTTTGACTGCAAATATCATCTGCATTTGCCATTATTTTTCGCTGATTGTCATGTCCGGGGGAATATAGACCACCCCCCCCCCCGGTTTTTCTTGATCCTTAGTTAATGTCTACCTCAAGTATCAGTCAATTTGATTGACGGCTTTTCAATCAACAGAGGCAAATAAACGACTGAGTTTTTAGACTTTTCGACCCATCCAAATATTTGACAACTTTGAAAAGTGAGATGCAAAGATCTTTATAATTTTTTTTTAGCTTAATAGCAGCTGTACCCTCTCCTGCAGTCTTCGTCTAAATTTGCAAGGTCACTCCTTATCTCCTGCCTTGTTAGAGGCGGTTGCCTTACTAGTTTCCTCTCCTGTCCAGCTCATGTCAAGGAGATAATTCTTTGCTTTCTGAGAAAAGGTGGCTGGTGTTTATGTTCTCCAAAGAGCTCATGCAAAGTCCATTTGGCTAGTTAGGGATGTTTCGTCAGAAGTTTACCTGAGGTCCGACCTTGAACGTAGCCACCCCCTTTAAAATGGCAAGCCGGTCTTCGTCCATTTTCTCTTGATCTTATCATAGGCGGATTTTTTTGTCAGCTTCACTGTGTTTGCCTTTGTTAGGATGCTTTTGGATGGCAGCCAATGACTGAAACGTCTTGATACATCCTTCCTCTTAGCAAGAATATCTCGCTTTCTTGTTCTGTCTGTGACGGATTGGATATGGTTCTCGCGATGGCCCGCGTTCAGGGATTTGTGCACGTTGCTGATAACCACCCACTTCTACGATTAGTTTGCTGAAGGTTTCTAATGTGATGAGCCAAGTGCGACCCTGAGGTGCTTCAAACTGTGCCAGTTGGTCTGCGCTATAAACTTGTCGCAGTTCTAAAGTCAGAGGAAGGATCGCCCACCTCTATTTATGTGAGCGTCTCTACAGTACCTGCGTATCCGTAGCAATCATATGATATACAATTGATTTCAGTCACAAATCATTAGTTAGGAAAACTGATGTTCAGATAAGCGCTCTTCTTGCCCTTCTTCCTTATTCATCGCTGACTCTAAGATAGCAATTACAGTACGCGTTCTATTAGGTTTACAGTCACCTTGCCATCAGGAAGACTCGCCACCAGCTTTGATTTCTTCTGCCATCTTCAGATTCACCTCTCTCTCAACTTTACGTCTCCGATTTTTATGACGAGGATACTGGCATTTACAAACCCGAAGGTCTGAATCTAATACCAAGTCGTTCACGATATTTGAGGCATATCGTGAAATCGCGGCCTTCGTAATCTCCAAATAAGCCAATACGCGCTAGAATAAGCTTCTTCTCGGACGAAACGCATGTTTGGGATACATTGACGTCTCTCAATTTTTTTTTTTATTTTTATGCTGTACACCCACGAGTTTAGAGGTGTGAGCTGTTGCCGTCCCTGGCCAGCGCGAGAATTGAGAACTTTTTAGACACTCGATTTCTTATACGGCATCACTGTGAAGACGTAATACAACTGATACACGTACACTACATAGGATTAACAATGTCTGTTGCGCTGTTGCGAGAGGGAGGAAAACATTACCGGTAGTGTAAATTCTTTAAGAGTTTCAGAGACTTTTCAGAGATGTCTATCTTCGGCTGTCATAAAAAAAATTGACCCTCTCTAAAATTTACTGAGAAAAATGAACTTACAAACTCCTTACAAACAATTTTTTTTTCCTCTGGCTGCCATAAAATAAGTCATAAATTGATCAGTGAATAAAATATTTTGAAAAAATATCGTTCGGAATTTGCCTTTTTTTGCGTGCAAATCAAGGGTAGACAAAGTTTATAAAACATATGACAAGAATTTCATGGGGTTCACCTCGATTATTTTCGTCGCCAGAGTCAAGACGCACCAAGCTAAGTGACATCGCCCTCCGGTAAAATAATTTTCCAAAGAATAAATGTGGCGAGCGTGGGGAAACGCACATTTTTTTTTCATTACTGTGATCAAAGCCCAATGATGTCCAAAATTGGTACTTTCGGTTTCAAACCATTGATTATGACAGGGTGAGCTTAACTTTTCTGTCGAGGTCGACGTGACTTCACATTGAAAGCGTTTTTGAAACAAACTAATGAGCATCACTGCACGAACTGAGAAAGTAAAAACTTGTATTTATCTCCCACGCATTTCGTATGACAATAGTAGACTTCATCAAGGAGTTTTACAAGTAGGGTAAATAAACTTGCTCATATACAAATAGTAAATAAGTTGTCTCTTTAGTGGATATAATTCGCCATGGCGCTTACGGTGTTATACATGCGTGACATTTTTCGGACGTTACATGTACGAGTACGTAATCTGTTTGAGGGTCACAGATTTAGTGTAAATATTTGACCCCTCGACGTCAAGTAATGTCTCTAGTTTACAGAGGTCTTAGAAAGCTTCATTACTTGGATTTGCATTCTGCGCGTAGAAGGCTACAAGTGAATTTCTCGGGTGTAATTGCTTTTGATTTCTCAACTGATGTTGTCGCAAACACAGCTTTTGGGAGTCACGAAACAAAAAAACTTATCGGGACCTAGTTTCATGTACTAATGGAAGTAAATGGCAAATAAAAACATATTCTCTTGAGAAATAAAGTTATAAATAACAGGGGTTCTTTGAAAAAAATAGTGATAGAAAAGGTTTCAGTTCTGGTCAATATTGACTTTACATAGCCTACTTCCAAATCTGAGGGAACGCGCCGAGGGAAAAAAAAACATGCATGTGTGATAATGCAAGAAGGAGATTAAAAATACAAATAAAGAAAAAGGAGAAAACATAGACACCCGTGTTGCAGGGCGCAGATATCTTTTGAGCCAGACCTACACACTTATGCCCGACACCACGCTAAGAAACTCGAAAGAGTGCTGTATATGAACTTGCTCGCACGTGCACGCATGAAAGGCCATGACAATCAGCGAAAATAATGGCAAATGCAGATGATATTTGCAGTAAAAAAACAGGCAAATAAGATGACAGAAGGATAAAGAACTTTCTGAAGGTGTCCTCTTAAAAAAAAAAAAAAAAAACGAAAAACAATTTTTACTTTTCATGAAAGGTCACGCAGTCACGCTACAAATACTATTTCTACGTGAAATTTCTTGATGGTGGAAAGTGGAAAAACCATTTTCCAGTCTTATTTTCTGGAAACATGGCGCAGTTAATGAATGTTATGGAGCTATTGATATTTCCTTTCAAATAAGGGGGGCAGAGTTTCCCGTCATCCGCGTTCTGGAAAAGCCGAAATTGTTACACTCGGGAACTTGTACGTCAACAAGCACGCGACATGTGAATTTAAAATCTCCTCTCCTGTTACAGTTTCCTTATTGTGAACTGTGCGATAATGATGATAAACAATCAAATTGTAGACTAATGAATGTTTTGGTTTTGTACAAGTGCCCAATTTCCTGATTTTAGAAAATCCTTAAAGTAATAAACGACAGAAGAAAGAAACGCTACGATTTACCCATCGATTTTTCAGCTAAAAACACGTCGACGCAGCTGGTATCTTTGTAAACAGCGATTTGTTTATTTAGCACTCGAGAAAAATCAACTCAAAAACTTTACCTAAAACGGTGGTTTGTTCACTTAACAATAAAGGTAGGTTAATTTTTAAGTTAAAATTGATATATTTAAATGAATCAAAACTGAAGTAGAGACCAAACACGTCGAGTTTTGTCCTAATAGCGTGCGATTTGCAGAAGGAGTACAGCAAGAAAAACAGCCTAACTCCATGAAAATGCACGCCATATATTTTGGTCTGGCGCGCTCGCTTTTCACGGGCCAGAATAATATTTTCACATGATAAACACAAAGAATTTCTCGTTGAAAAGAGTTCTTTTATTTTATGTACATTTGTATACCCTCGATGTTATGGTCGTGTGAAATATAGAAAAAGTCAGCGGGTGGGTTACAAACGAAAGAAAGTTCAGTTGGAGATGAAATATAGTTTCAAAGCTACTCCAAGGGATGAAAAACAACTTATGAGAAAATGAATCCAACATAATTTTTCGTTGTCTTGTGCGAGCGTTGTGAAAATGCACTAAAAGCCCAATAGAAATGATGCAAATTAGGTACGTTTTAGCTGATTTCGAACTTTCGTATTTTTTTCCAAAATAAAAACTCGCTGGAACTTTTGAATATTACTTTCGAAAACGATTCACCAAAAAGGTCTTTTGGAGAAAATAAAAAATAAGTTGACTTTTTGCTTCTGTCGCCGGATTCTCAATAATTACTGACAACTTCTCTTAAAGAATCGCTACAAAGCTTTGATATCTCGTCTATCCTCTTTTTAACGTAACGAGAGGATACAAAATAGGTTGGTGTACCTAGGTCTCTCTAGGTACCCCCTCCTCCCTTTTGAAATGAGGGGGGAAGCGGGGGTGTCGTCGTTACGAATATCCGGCGCGCGCCCTACGTAGAGTGGCGTTAATTTATAAATAGCGAGCTTGTAATCATGCGTTGGAAAGGATTATTTAACATTTCAGAATATTTTATGTCATGCACCTCTTTAGAATTCACGCCTATGGCAGTGGCTTCATTTTTAAAGAAACAAACAAACAAACAAAACGGGAAAAAACATAACAGAGCAACATAAACACTCACTCAAGAGGGTAGTTGGACTTCTCGGGCGTCTTAGAATCTCTCCCTGAGGAGATGGGGTTATGGGAGTGAGAGCGGATGGGAGGTAGTTAAGATAGATTCAAAACCCTTCCCCTCTCTTCCACCCTGTAAGGATTTTAGAGAACAGGGCTAATAAAAATTTGCAGCTCTGCTTGCGTTATACAGTGTTACTCTAAGCACTGATCAAAACTCAGTGAGATTCTTCCATTGGGAAAGTAGAAGATTGTTACACTGCTTTTTAATACAACGATTTCAATCCAAACTGATCAAAATTCACTGTGCCTCGTTATGCGAACAAATATACCAGATTACTTTACTAAAAGATATCATTCATCCACTCGTTTTCAATTATTTATTAATTGATCTGTTGATTTAATTCATTTATTAATTATAAATCTTAAAACTCGACTTTTACTTCTGCTATCACAAAAGAACGATCGTATTTGGTATTTTCACAAGCAGCTTAGTATTACCTTGTGTACTCAAAATGTGGGTCGTTATTAAATATTTGTCAACAGTGGTTTAAAGGGAATACAGTAAAATGTGTATTAGTGTTAAACAAGTGAGACTTGAATGTACGATACGATTTTAGACAATCGACTCTCATTTTCGTTCTTTTGAATCTAGTTATTTACGCTGATTATTATTCCAACTCATATTAAGATTACTATTTATCTGCCCACACATCACCGACATCACTGAGATTAACCCGTGAGCTTTTCCTTTTGGAGTTTTCGTTTTTTTAAAGATGGGAGAACATTATCACCAAAAGTCGTTTAAATTGGATCACTGAATATTGTATTGTGCTATTCTTTGAAGGACTGCAATTTTACTGCACACACTTCGCCGGCATCAATTGGATTAACTTGTGAGTTCTTCTTCGCAGAGTTTCCATGATCTGCAGCAGATGGGAAAATGATGTTCATCTTCCTTTTCAATCGCTCTCTAATCTGCAGATAAACAGGCGACCAAATATCAATTGCTAACCCACCAACTTTTTATTAGTGCCTAGAAAATTCACAATTCGCCCTATGTACATCCTCAGTTTGATATTCATCTTACCTGGCTGTTCCGCACACAATGAAGAACGAAAATCAAGATTCCCTAGAACAGATAATTGTATCGGTATTACACTTCTTATAATCCGGATCAGAAGGGTGATAAAGGTATGATCGTTTGATATGAAACCACAATAAAAGTGGCGAGAGAATGAATTTGAGCAAGTTTTAAACCAATAAAGATTGTCTGATGTTGGGTAAATTATTTTGAATAGGCGATATCGTCTGACCAATGTTAAAGAGTCTTTTTTTGGTAAAAGAATACTTTGAGCATTTAAGTATGTCAACAGATGAATAAAATTTATTTATTGACTGATTTTTATTGAAAGCTTACCTGAGTAGAGTTGAAAATGGTAAAAATGTAGGCGAAAGCTTTGTGTAATGATAACAAAAGTCCAAAAAGCCACGTGACACCAAGCACTGGGATCATCACCGCACATGTTTTAATGCCAAGTCTGAAAAACGACAACAATATATAATGAGCAACGACAAACCGTTTCTTTCGCTCAGGTGAATTAACTTTTTTCAAAAGTCGTATTGCCTCATCGTCGCAGACTAACTAGAGCGGAATCTAGACAAATAGTGCTAAACTAAATGCGACAAGAATGTGATCACATTACCAGAGGAGCCTTTCTAGAACTAGTTATTATTTACCTTTGCCCCCTGAATTTTAAAAAGTTTATCAATTATATAATAAATGTTAAATTTGAAAACTTCCCGTATTTGCTGTGTACGGTTGTTTTCCCCCGTGGGTTGCATTAATGTGCTCATCTCCTTTATCACTCGGACGAGTATCGAAATGTTGAGCTGAAAAAAAGCAAAGAATATAAAATGCATCACCGACAACAGAAAAGAATTCTCATTCGTCTCTTTGTGAGCGTTTGAAAAAAGAAAAGTCTGAATATTCATAAAAAAATTAAACCCTCTTTGTTCAGCTAGCCAACGCACTCCTGCGTCTCTATGATGGGCGGCAGAGAACCCTGTGCTGCGCAACGATATCACTTGGTTCATGCGCAGCCCAAGAGACGTTTATTAATGAAAATCTTTAATAATAGGTAGTCTTGGTATAGTAATAACAATAATTTTACCGACAATAGTAATAAAAATGATAATAATATTAATGAGGCGTCAATCAATCAGATACTCACAACTTCAATGAAAGCTACAAATGTGACGAAGATCCAGATCAAGTTGTTTGTTGAGGACAGCCAGCAGCTGGAGACGAGTATATAAAAAAAATTAATGTCCTGAGAATAACCTTCGCAGCACGACACAAATCAAACACAACAACACAATAAGACAAGACAACTGCCAGAGAAATGGGGTAATGACGGAAAACTAGAAAGAGATATTAACAGCAGCAATACGCCGTAAAATGCTGATTATTACAAATGGAAAGAGAGAGAGAGAGAGAGAGAGAGAGAGAGAGGAGAGGAAGAAGAGAGAACAGACTGCAGGTGTATTATTGACTGTTTCTCATACTATTTTTCACTGGTATAGCTTTTAATTCCATCTTTTCCAGCGGCGATGCTTATTGAAATGCTAACCATGATGACGGGTAAACCTAAACATAAGAAGAAGGAAGTTAGCGTTACTCGAGAAGTCATACGTCCAATTTTGAGGCGTTTCCGATTCAGCAGCTTACGATAATTACATCAAGTGAAATAAAAATACCCCATGATATGAAATGATACATATGCATCTTGGTGTTGATGTCATAAACTTTCACAACAAACAGGAAGAAATAAATTCCCTCCACCAGCATCCAACAGAAAGCTGCCATTAGGAAATACTGCAAGAAAGCTGCTGTTAGGACACAGAGAACCTGCGAGAGAGAAAAAAAGTTTTTGTAGGTTTTTCATATTATTTTCTAGAGGATCTTCTAAGCCTCTAAAAAGCAAATAGACCATGAATAGATAAATAAAACACTTACCATATTTTCTGTAGCGTTTATGCCGGCGAGAAAGATTATTTGTCCAGCTCCAAGGGACACAGAAAGACTCAGTCGTATTTGAGTCAGAGGTTGCCATACGTCTCTAGTGAAACAAGCAAGCAATAAAAAATACTAACAAACAAACAGAAAAAAAAAATGAAAGACGAGAGAGAAACAAAAACGAAACGAAGCAATATCTGACAAGGTATTCTATTAATTTTGTACTATACTAGTTAAGACATCTTACCAGCTTTCGCAGATAAATTTTATAAATCTCTATTACATTTTGATCATCTTTATTTGTTATTAATTTATTTTGTCGATATACTTTTTAATTAAATCGATATACTTTTCAAAGAACTTGTCTGTTCTAAGCCCTAAAGCCTTCAAGGTCATACAAAGACTTGGTTCTTTGATCGTATGGTTACAGTACTTACGTGAGGTAGGAATAAAGAATAATTGTCAAAAGAATCGCGAAGATGGAAATACTCAGTCCCACGTACGTGATGATTTCCAGAATAGTTTCGTCTTCCTTTAAGAGCTGTGAAGAAAGATGAAGAGATGACATTTTTTTATTTGATCCAACGAAATTTTATTACCAATGCTGAACGTAAGGCGAAAGTAAACTCGTTACCCCTGGGCTACCGTTGGAGTCAAGTAAGACAGCAAAATGAGTCGAATGATTGCAGCTACAAACTGTTTCTTCTGAGTTGCTTTCCGAAGTAACTAAGTAGCATCCTGTCTCTGAAAATTCGCCCGAACTGAAAATAATAAAATAATAAATAATAATGATGATCAAAAGAAAGATAAAAGAAAACTTATCAGGGCACCGATAAGTTTAATTTCTGTCTTACTTTCACCGAATTCATAACCTCTACACATCGTTGAGTGCTTTCGAATTTGGTTTTTATCGACATCTTCTCCCTGTCACTAATGGATTTGCCTTTGAGTGATCACTGTCAGCACTTTAAATCTGACGCAAATGGTATACTGATGATATTGATATTCAGGCTTGGTACAATTCCTATTTAGACTCGTCAAACATCAATACACCCTAACCTAAGTGAAAAAGCAAACAAGGAAACAAACAAGGCAAGAAACACAGAAACAAACAAACACGATAATGCAAACAAACAAATCAATGAACGTATAATTAAAGTAAATGGAAGGAATCTAAAAGCAATTGACGTATAGATATAGCTATGGAAACAGAAAAAAGAAAAACAGCAATTACAAAATCTTCCAAGAAAAAAATAACATTCAACAAATCAATGCTTTCATTTAAAGAACAAACAGATTGACCTTGAAAGGCCTTTTTAGAACTTAGGGAAAGTTTCGATGTCTCATCAAAGTCGAGTGAGAAATTATTGACAGCTAATAGTAAACCTAGAAAAACACCCATTTAAGTATAATAATCATTAAATTTTTTTCATAATTTAAGCATGAAGAATCAGCTATTCCTAGAATAGGATGAAAAATATATTCTATCTGTTACCTTTCACTTGAGCCACTCCAAAACATGCATTTCTTCGCTCCTTCACGAGTCTGTAATCGGAATATAAACATTAAAATCATATACTCGGAATAAATATCACAATGTAAAACAATTGATACTGATTTTGATCGTGTTCTTACCTTCAGATTTCTGAACCTTAAGATGACATTCTCTTTTAACTTTTCTGGTTTTGGATCTAAAGCCACGGCAGTTATCCAGGAGTCCAAATACCTTCGGAGGAAATATAAAATCAGTTTGAAACAGATTTATTTAAAGTGTAGTAATTATTTTAATGAAAACAGCAAGCTAGGAGCCTATTCAAACCGGTGTTACTTAAAGGCTAATTTATCAAACACGGAAAATATCATTGATTCACATGACTAATTATCTTTTAATAGGGTTTTGAAAAATTTACGACCTTGTAGGTTCAACTGATTAAGTTTCTTTTTTCGTGTATTTTCGATGGAAGGAGCATTTAGTTAAGAAACTGTAGGAGGTAACCTCACCTTGTGGCGCCCGTTATAGTTCTGAAGGGTTGATTTGTAATTAATACGTCATGGAGATCTTTGTACACGATCCCAACAACGACTGATTCTGAAAAAGTAAAAAAAAAAACTTGTATGTATTTGTAGATGTATTTCAAAACTGCAAAAACCTTGAAGAGGAATGAAGAATTGTGCTTTGTCATAGCACATCAAAGATTTAAAAACTGAAGTCAATACAAACCGTTGTTGGCAAAGTTTTTATAGGAAACCTCCAGGCTCGTTTGCAGTTCTTGTTTTCCAAGATAAAAGTCACTAGCATTTTTTCGGTAGGTTTTTTGTATAGCCAACACTAATGGACAAAAAAAATAAAGACGAAATCAAGAGTAACACATTTTCCAAGAGATATTTTCAGTGTTGGTCCGAAAGAAAGTCATAATCCTAATATGATAATTATACTTGTTTGAAAGCTACGTATTCCTTACATAATCTTCTAAAAAGTACAGTCCTCTATAGATCATCAAGACATCGGAAGGTTGAGGTTTTAACGCTTTTGAACATTCTAATCGCCGTTCATAATCACTGTGATTGATAAAAATAAATGATCAATGGGAGGGATTAACCGGCTTGATCTGGCTACAGCACTGATCAGGAGGTCCCTTGAAAAAAAGTTAAATCATCAAATCAGCCATTATGTCATCGGTCATTGTTTCAGTCGATTAACAAGTAATGGATTACTTCAAATCGGTAGAAATGGTCATACACTGACTCACCCAGTTTTCGGCTGTTTATCTCCACTGAAGAATTCGCTTCAATCATTTGGTGTTTGCCATAATCAAGTGCGAACACCTCCAAAGCGACTGCCACTTTAAAGACGGAATTTCTTATTATTTCGATTTCTTCTTTGGTAAAAGGTTTTTTGAGGTTTTGGGTGCTGGTGATGAAGTCTTCAAAAATCCCTATAGCTTCCTGAATAACATAACATATTTCTGTTAAAGTAAAATGCTAAAAGTTGGGATCCGTGAGACTCAAACAAGATATCTGAGTTTCCCATGAGTATCGAGCGGCAGAACTCCTGATTGCGGTCGAACATTTTAACAAAACAGTTGGGGGGAAAGTAATGCATTAATTATACAAGCAAGGCCTATATTTCGTCTACTTCCAGTTAGGTTACATAAAAAATTGGTAAAGAAAAGAATAAAAGCCAAAAATGGATAAAAGAACAAAAATCCTGCAAGATAGCCAAATGGTGTGTAGGATGTGCGCAAGTTAAGGAATCAATTATTTCACTCATGTCAGTTCATGTCTTAGTAATGATAATAATAAGGATAGTGATAATTATAATGCTATAGTAATTGTAATAATGATATTGAGAACGATGGCGATAATGATACAGTCTTGATTGCTCTTCTTTGAATGAACTAGAAGTTTTCTTCAAGCTTAGAAACTGCTGCATTGTATCGGTCAGTCTCTCTAACCATTGCGCACTTCATACAGACTAAGTGGATTAATCACAAAAGATAAGCAAGAAGTAAGTTCATACCATCAAGGACAAGATTCTACTGATTACTCCTCCTTTTAGTTTGGAAACAGAATCGTTTGCCTGCGATAAAGAAAGACAATAAATTTGGCGAACAATAACGTTGTAAATAAAAAGCTTGAGAGAAATACTTTGCTTACCAGATTTTTAATAACTTCCAAAGTCGATGACATGGGTGTCCGTAGAGAAGGAGATGATGATGATCCTGCTGCCGATGTTTCCAATGGTGATGACAATAATGATGAAGATACTGATGCCCTCGCTGGTAACACTGCCGCTGATGGTGAGTGTGACGAAGGTGATGGTAACGGTAAGATTAATGTCAAAGGTGACTGCGACATTGATTGCAACCGAGCTGAATGTTGAAGAATATTTAATTGTTAAATTAAAATTGACGCTACGGTAAGGTGCGACGAATTTTCAAGGAAAATATTTTATATTTCTTTTTTAGAATCTCAAACACTTTTTCGTAAAACAAAAAAGGAAGTTTTAAGTATTCAAAGTATTTTTGTACTCACTGTAAGCTTCTATTCCATGTCCTGTTGAAATTTTAGTTGCAAATACTCGAATTGTTGAAACCCCAATAGATGAAACGATATTCGACGTGTATGAATCTGAAGTGATGGAGTGACCGTCACACATCTGTGTACAATCGTTAGCATTAAAATGCGTATTGCACACCTGTACTTCACCTATGCAACTTTGTGTTTTACATCTTGTCCCGCAGCAGGTCAGGCTACATACTTTGGCATTGCAGATTTGTTCACAATTCTGACTGTTACATTCTAGATTCATTTCACATACATTTCCTTTACCTTGGCACCTCTGTCTTGTACAATTTTTCCCTCTGCAGTTCAGATTACATTCGTCAGCGTTGCAGGTTTGGTCACAATCGTTACCTTCACATTCTAGATTCATTTCACATACAGTTCCTTTACCTTGGCACCTCTGTGTTTTACAATTTTTCCCTCTGCAGTTCAGATTACATTCGTCAGCGCTGCAGGTTTGGTCACAATCGTTACCTTCACATTCCAGATTCATTTCACAGAACTCTACTCCATTACTGCACGTCTGTTTACACCCTCTTCCCTTGCATTTCATATAACAACAATATTTACTACAATTCGCGAGCGAATTGCAATGATCGCCTCTATTTTCACTTTTCGATTTACATTTGTTCGAATCGCAATCTCCACTGCCCAGGGTAAAACCTGAAACAACAAAAACAAGAACAAAACCAAAAGTATAAGAATGTTGAATTTGAAAATAATGATGAAGATAGTTATGAAAAATACAAAGGTATCGCAGGACCTTCGTTGTGTAAATAATTATACCACTGTTGCATAAGACTGCTGAGTATAATTTTCATGGAAACTACCATTACAGCAGAGTGATTGCATACATCATCTCGTTGAAACCAAGTCTTCAACTACCGCGAAGTTGACAGAGGTTTCGAATATACAAGTTAATAAAAAGTGATATCTTTAAAAAACTAACATCCTTTTATGTAAATTCCTATATAGGTGAGATATTTCTCAGTATTTTATCTTATTTTGTATCATTAACACCGTTTATTTATATTTATTTGTCCACGTTTTTGTTTGTTTACGTAATTTTTGTTTATATCATTATTACTTTTTCCAAAGATAGGCGGCCTTTGTAAGATTAAAGAGTGAGGCTTCTTTCCAAAACTACGTTTTGCAGCTTAGAAAATTGAGAAATTGAGAAATACATAAAGGCATCCCTGGGTTTAAAGAACGTTTCTGCATAACGATGTTGGCTTCTCAGACATTGTTTACATATCAATGGTAAATTAAACACCTAGGAAAAAAACTGACCCATATGAAAATTGCCAAGAAGAAAACATTGTATTGTTAACCTGCAAAGCTCAGTAGTTTGTGAAAGGTGAGAGACGACCTAAATTTCAACTGTCTATGTAGTCATTACAGAATTTGCATAAAATATCCCATCGCTGGTTGCATGTTTGCGCAAAAGCTTCACTTTTTCGTAATAGACGCCTGAGTTAGAACAGGCTTTAAGCCTGTATCTCAATAATACAAGGGTAAAATGGCTCCATGAAATTCATCCCCTAAAATATTTCGTCTTGGCTTCCAGAGAAAGAGCCTGTGTGACCACCACTGTGCTACTAAGGATCGTCTAATCCTAAACTAATCTAAGTTTTAGCGGCATTTGGAGACTTTTTAAAGGGCAGCCATCAGATGGACTCCTCGGAGTACGCTTAGGATGCATTCTAAACGAAATTAATTTTTTCTATATGAAATCAATCTTTTAAAAGAAGCTTTGGTACCCACTCAACATAGTTATTGATAACAGGAGCGTTCCCCACATCTGGCAGCTTTTCGTCATCATTATTTTTTCCGTTGGGTGAGTTTAGTTCCTGTAAGCTGAACCAAATGCAACCTTCTTGAAAATTTTCAGTGGCTGTAGATCGGTCCGAAATATCCTTTGCCAATATAAATTCAAGGTTTGTGATAATTTTCCTTTTAGCAAAAACCAGCCGTTTATTCAGCGCTGACATACATCACGGTAAACTGATTGTCATGCAAATTATTTTCCTCGGGTATTTCTGCCGAAATTTAGTAGCGGTAAGCCTTCTTACTTAAGTAAAAAAATATGACAAAAATGAAACTAACTTTTCAAGCAAATGACTCATTCGAATTTTAAAGCTTTTTCAATAGTTTAGCATGGGATACACAATACTTGGCGAAAAAAGGTGCATTTTTGAATAATATAGCCTTGGGCTAAAGATGTCAACTTGTGATGACGGGTTTTATTCACTTTAATGATACTATCAATTACTGACAGGTGCCACTCTAACGCCTCTACGTCGAAATAGGTTTTGTTAAGAACGCTAGGAGTTGCTTCGAAACAATTGCGTTTCCACTTGTAAAATGTCTATCATAAATAGATATAATATAGACATGTTTTGTTCGCGTTTTCTAACGGTATTCGCTAAATAGTGCGGAGCGGTAGATCTCACCTGCACGTGCCACGCACTAGAAGATGTTATTGACAAAATATGTGACGTTTTACGTTTCTTGGAACAATAAATGGAGATAATAGTTCACCAAAGCTTAATTAGTTGTTTGACTTCAGAAACTTACAGAGGTAGAGATGGATTCGTTAGACATGAGTGTTCCCTGTTTTGTCTCCAACATATCAAAATAATTATGTAAGTAACAATGAAGAATCTTTAGTGTTAGACTTTAGGGATAATAGTCACGCGGAATATGGTCGTTATTTTTTCACCTGCGAGGGAGAAGGAGGATTTTGTAGGGAAGGCCGCCTTGATGTGTTAGAAACCTAAAGGCACAACGGGTATTGGCAAACCCAGTCGACCTTATCGCTTAAGAAATGCTCGCAATGAGCTTATTTGACTCGAAAATAAATACAACCTGAAAAAAAAAAAAAAAAACATAAAAATAAATTTCCTTCATATACAACTGTCGCCATTGCGATTTTTAATTGCAGCCCACATTGTAATTATAATAATAATAGTGACAATACTAATTTACTGTTTTTGAACACGGGCATAATAGTTCTGAATAGTATTCCGATTAATCTTTTCCTAAATATTGACGGGTTGATACCTAAAAGCTAATAATAAATGTTTTTGTTATCAACCAGCTGTTTCAGCCTTCCCTTAGGGTTTTTCCAAATGTTTGGGAAAAGACCTAGAATAAAGGAAAACACAAAACACATGTACTGAAATATTATCGATGCACAACATTTCTTTTTTTGCGCAATGATAATCTAGAACTGCTCCGTCGAAGTTGTCTATCGTGTTTGATATGAGTGATTTAATATTACTTTCGTAATGAGTTTGATCACAGTAAATCGACCATATTTCGTTCCCCATACTATTCCTTATAACCTGTTCAAATTTTCAACGGTTCCTCTCGTAACTTAACACCGAGTCACAAAACGCGCGAGGCGTTCATGAATTAAGAGGCGATCTCTGTAAGAGCGGTCCAAGGTATTTCGCATCGGAAAAAAGTTTCCCTCAAACTTTGCCCAATAAACTATCTTTGGTAGCAAGTAAAGGAAACCACATTAGTTTCTGGAAATACGTTAAAATAAAATTTTTAGAGCTCTCAAAAGTCAAAGTTGAATACCCTGCTGGTCCTCGTATCTCGTATATCTATCTTTTCAACTTAAAATGGTTAAAATCTAAGATTTATTGAGCTACTTATATAAAACGGTCGGATTTTGTTCAATGAACTAATTTGCATAATCGGCTGTCACGCTAGCAAAATCGCTGAAAGTTTAAAGACACCGCAGCGAACAAAATTAATAAGTGCAACATGCTTTTATATTTTTCTGCAGCCTAACATCTTATTAGAAGAAATCAAGCGGAGTTTTTAATGGTCTGGTCTGGACTTGAGCAATATCAACCAAGAAGGAAAGAGTACTTTTGACCAATTTCAGAAAACTGTCTAACGAGTGTTTTTAAATAAATTATGACGAACCCCTAAATAAACAAATATCAAAATTGAAATACTTTTTGTTCACCTAACATATCACAAAGTTTAAAAATACAAAAGATTTTTTGCTGCATGCGGTGTGATACGAGGACCAGGGTATTCAACTTTTGAAATTTTCGATGTCGCAAGAGGTCAAAAAAGGACCTTTAGTACCTTTGACTTTTGAGAGCTCTAAAAATTTTATATTAACGTATTTCCAGAAACTAATGTGGTTTCATTTACTTGCTACCAAAGATAGTTTATTGGGCCAAGTTTGAGGGAAAACTTTTTTCCGATGCGAAATACCTTGGACCGCTCTTACAGAGATCGCCTCTTAATCGTTGGCTTTTTCTTGAGACGCGAGCTTGGCCGCCTGTGGTTTGATATATTTTATGCAAGCATTTGAAAGACTAAAAATTGACTACCTTTTATACCTTACTCATTACGTGATCGTACTTAAATACAGTTTGTTATCATTATTATTATTATTGTTATTTTATTAAGGTGTATGGTATGAATACTCGGCTACGTGCAGCAGGCATACTGCTCGTTTTCTTTTTGTTTTTTTCTTAGGCACGGGAATTCAAATAGATCCGAAAAATTCGTGGCAAAATTAAAATCGAAATTGCTGCTTAAGTCTGCTTACTCTGCATTTTCATCGTGAAATTAAACGCTGTTTTAACTAGTCAGAACCCTTCCTATTTCGAAACGTTGCTATCTTTGTGCGATATACATTTTTGGGTTTTTTGGTCCATATTTCCAAAGACAGCTGAAAAACCCATTAGGCGATTCGCATAAATTTAGATAATTCCTTCGCTCCCTCGATTGAATCCTACTCCTTAGATATACGCGCGAATGTAGATGTTACGACTGCGTTTATATAAAGCTAAAAGCACCGTTGGCGAAAAAAACAAATCCCTTAAAGACATGCTTGCGAGAGCAAAAATATAATTTAGGGGCGATAATGCGACGCGACCACAAAAGCCACATGGGGAGTCCGTTGGTTTTGCGTATTTTCTTCTATTCTATTCGTAAAGATCCACCGATTTATTAATTAACTGGACAGGCGAACTACGAGCACTTCATTCCTCGTCTTCTTGTGATCTGAGATTCTTGAAATCCCTGATTTCTTCGACCTTTTAGGCGTTTAGGGGGTCGTTTACGAAAACGGTTTCTACGGATTTGGCTAAACCATGGACGGTTTAACAATGGGCGACTGGACAATGGAAGGACTTGCGTTTGGAGCGATGCTGATATCTATGGCCTCTGTATTCGTTTTATCTGCTCGGCTCTGACTGGAAAATGGGGTAGAAACTCGTAGTGGGCCACTGGAAGGAATTGGTTCAATATCTACGCTGGAATCAGTGTCTAGAATGGCAACTCGAACAACAAGGTACAGTTTTCTTCTTTGGACAAAGAAGCTTGCACCTCTCTATTTAATTTGGGCGTACTATTACTGGCAGTGGGAGGGACTGACTTTCTGCTCCGTAAATAATATCGCGACGAACGTTTCTTTAAAACTTTCTTCGCAGACTTCATAACTGGACAAAGGAAATTTCTGGTACTCGAGAGATCCTTTCTTGCTGGCGCCCAAGGGATTACTTTACACCTCTCGCGTGGAAATGAATTTTGTCATTTTCTTGAACCTTCATATCGTCCTGGAAGCTCCACGAAAAGCCCGGCGTAACCACCACTGTAACGATAGGTTTTTCGTCCTAACTTGATTATTGCGGGGAAGGCAACAATAACGGGGGGTAATAGCTCGGTAGAGACCGCTTGCGGCGGGAACGGAAACTCGTCTCGGTTTCCTGGTACACGGAGACCTGTTTCAAGCGAGCTTGCCACGGACTTCAAGGATTAGACAGCATTTGGTTCCACAGTAATTAAGTTTATTCTAGCTCAAGTCGTCAAGGGACATGACAGGGAACGCGCAGCAAGTTTTTGAGTGTGTGTGTGGGGGGGGGGAGGCTATTTTTGGCTCCGTTGGTTTTGTTAAATTATTTATTGTTTAATTTACTTTTATTTTTGGAAAAAAAGTGGGGGTGCCAAGGCTCCCCCCCCGGCCCCTCCCTCTGCATGAACTGTCCCTGCATGAACTCTAGCTTACTCAATTTCATTTATCTTTACTCTATTGACTTTAATGTTTCTTTCAGAGGTGATATTGTACGGAGAAATAGGATGCTAGTCACTCCTTGGGGTGAGAGGGATAATCTTCGTACCCCTGAACATCACAGTGGAGGAGGCAGGTCAAAGTAAAAACATGACTTCAAAGAGGAGGGTGCCCATTAATTTCAGTCCTAAGTAAAGGAGGATTCGGGGTTTTCCAGATTCCCTTCTTTTCAAATTCACATATCTTGCGACCAGTTCCTTATATCAAAGTTTCCTATATGGAAGGGGTATCAGCATTTGTAAGAACACCGAGCAGTATTGAAATCTTTAGCCTTAGTATTTATTGCAACCCAAATTACATGTTACAATGAGGTAAATACTGCAAAATGATATAAATTGCGCAATTTTTAACAAAGGATGACAGATTACAGACCTATCTGCAACAACTTTTGAGGACGAACACATGGCAATCATGCAATTAAAGTTATGATTGGTATAACTTAAGAGTTTGATAGCCGAAAAATATACATAACAATCCCCAAACCTTATGCATTCTAACCAAAAGAGGGTCAGTAACTCTGGAGCTTCTCTCGTACATTCATGTTAATAGGAAATCTTTTTTTTTTTCTCTCTGTACAGGTCATATGAAGGTACATTCTTGTATAGGGACTTGTAGGGGCCAGCTACGCTTGGCAGAATAAATAAGACACAACAACTTCTATGCGTCTGATTCCTTGTATTCTTGTACAGGATAATAAAAACGAATAATAAATGAGGGTCTATCCAGCAACGATTCGAAATTATTGCTTCTTGCACAGCCTAAGATCCTTTGCTAAAACTAACTCGGTAAAAAAAAGGCAAAAAATCCTGTAAGTAACGCTTAAACTACGCACGTGGCGTGGGAAACTGCGCCCTAGGTATATTGTCAGCGGCGCTATGAAATGTATGTAAACGCGACGAATCATACAGGACTAATATTTGAATTTTTTGTGTCAGCAATCTGTTATCATCAGAACTACAAGCCAAGAGGTATTTACCAATTAAGTGCTCGAGTTTCCCCAAAAGTCACCTATGTTACTGTAGATTTCACTCGTTTTCACGGCCATCTTCCGCTGGACCATCCTGCTGTTGCATGTGAAAACACAAAATGTTACTCTCATAACCAAATACTGAACTGAATAAAAATCGAGTACTCTTTTACAACCTGCTTCCTTTAATTGTGCTCCAGAAATACTCAATGATGTTGTATTGAAGAGAAATGAAGAAGGTTATCGAAACTTTCCCTTTTAGAAGATAATTCATCATGGCTGTTGCCTCAAAAACATCTCTTAACCTAAACCACGATTATCTTTCCATGCAAACGAGCAATGATGAAACATAAGCAATTAATAAATCTATTTCAGCTTCAATGTAAAATCCAAAATCCAATCAACCTGAAGATGAATAGGAAAAACCTCAAAAATTTCACAAGCCAATCACCAATAACACAAATGTTTCAAAATTTTATGATCTTCATATATAGTTCTGTGATTTTTTTTATTGTGCGCTTTTTCTTGCAGTCATATATTTTAATTATCTATAAGTCAATAAAATTTCAGAGCAATATCTTTCTAACTGAAGAAGTCCACTCTGGCAATTTTACACATTGCAGGCAAACCCTGAACAACTGATTGAAGTTTATTTGGTCAAAAATATGAAAGGCAATGGAGGAAATTAGCTAACACAATTGAAGTTTCCCTTCTGTATTCTGCGACCTTTTTTTCTCCCAAATGATAAAGTTAAACTCTGTAATTTCCCTAATTTTACAGTCGAAAACTTGAAAACCTTTATGTTTTTCACGGATATTCGTAGCTGTAAATATGATATTTATGTTTTGAAATATTGATGATCAGCTAGCTCTAAATTAAATGAAATAGTCCCGTTTTAAATGTAAACCATTCCTCAATCCTTTCAATACAAATTTACCAAATTGATACGAGCTTGCGTTTTTTTGCGTTTTTGATGAGCAAAGTTCATTTGCCTCTACTCGGGACACTGATTTCCGCCAATTTACGGCTACCGACGCTCGTTTCAGTTTTCGCAAATTTTCAAGAATAAAGAAACAAATCTGGGAGGAAAACCTCACTACGTTTGTAAGTTCACTATACAGAACCTCTGACTGAAATATGAGGGTTGTCATTATTTGGTAAATGTGCCAGTCCTTACGCGGTCTTGAAAAAAAGTCGCTCCCAAGAAGTGTAAGTGGCAAATAAAATGTGTACAATTATGAAAGAAATTATGTAATAATTTTTAAATATCTAGGGTATTGTTTGGATACTCATTGTGGTAAAACAGATGAATTATAAACTGAAGCTGGTATAAAAGTATAGAATCTGGGATTTAGCGTAGGAAAAACTCAGATAAAAATAAACTTACTTCCTGTCTCTCCTTTCTCGGCTCCTTTGTAATTCGCTTTTTCTCTGTTGTTGACCTCTTTTCAGTATTTTTTTTTCTCTGGAGCTCTTTGTCTTTCCTTCTCACGTCGCTCTTTGTTAGATATTCGCCGTTTAACATCAGTCTTCTTATGTCGTCTTTGGCGTTCCTCTTGCGGTGTAATTAGCGAAAATCAATGAAGCTTTCAACCACAAAGTAATCAGTATGACTTCCCGCTCAAAACGCCAAATTCATTTGTTTACGCTGCTTCAACTCTGCTAGCCCACGTGATGCCCACGTCAAGCCCTCGTGTAATCACTAACAGGGTGCCCGCGGTACACTGCACGAACTCTGGTAAATGCGTCTTCGTCACATTGTATCTGAGCTTCTTAACGCACTGAAATGGGGTCTCCAAGTTACGCAAGCAACCGCGCATGTGCATTACCTCCTTTATTTCCTTTTTCTTACGTTATAACTAGATGTGAGCCCGCAATACAATTGCCCGTGCATGCTTAAAGTAGCACCTTGTAAGGAGGGTCATATGGTTGCACACAAACGAAATTTTCTCGGGTAGATGGGTAACTTCTAACTTTCAGAACTATGGGCCACCCTGCACGCGCTGCGAGCTATGTCATGACAGTTAGGTGCTACACCTGAGTATATAGGATGCAGTATATAGTATCAATAGTATCATAGTATCATACCTCACAAGTGTTACGACATACAATCTTACTGGTTTTGTTATTAATACTCACTATTAGATATTGTTATCGGAACTGTAATTAAAATTTGCGTCACCGATGGTAATAACGATGGCGATGGCAATGACATTAGCGATGGTGATGACGATGGCAGTGACAATGGCGACGGCGACGGCAACTGCGAGGGCGAGGGCGAGGGCAAGGGCGATGGCCACGCTTAAAGGGCATGTAAACCCAAAAATACATGTTTTTCTTATACTATGTAAAAAGTGGCGTAGAAAACGAATTTGAAATTCGTTTTGTCCAATTCGACTTATTTTAGGAGAAAATCGGCATTTTCAACTGAAATTCCATTTCCGGTAAAAACAATAGCAAGAAGTCGTGATGTAAGCGGTGGAACTAAAATATTGCGCAACACATATTCCCCAGTAGAACTGGTGTGGGAGTTCGTGTAAGTAGCGGTAGTTTGGAAGATATTTTATCAGAAGATAGCGACTCGAATGCCTTAAGCTTAGTACATGACAGCGATGGGGATAATCCAGAATCTTAAGGAGAGTCTGGGCCACGTTCTTAACAATATGAGCTGCGTAGGGTTCACCGAAGCGATCCGCACGAAGACAGTACAGAACATGTCGACAGCGATGCGACCGTCTCGGAAACTCAGACTGGTATTTAATTTACTGTGTGATTTATTTGTATTTGACATGAAAATCCAATAAAGCGAGGGTACAATCTAAAAGAATGCAACAGAAATTTTTTAAACTTGAGCTTCTGAGAGTGTTTTATATAAAATTATCAAAGGTGCGAGTGTGGAACTTGTCAACCAATGTCGACAACTCATGAAAGTGTTTGTTGTACAGAAATCGGGCAATTGTGGCAAAAAGTAGAGTAGCAAGGGCCTGAAACCCAGATAAGTTGTATCACTGAGCATCCAGGTTTTCAGTCAATTTGCCTTGATTTCTGGGTGCTGGAGACGGCCAATTGCGCATACAGGCAGCAGCAAGGCACAGATAATCACACCGGAAACGAGTAAGCTAAATGTTTTCTGTTTCATCTGTTTTGTTACATTTTGAGATCGATTTGCTTGGGTTGTTTTTGCCATTGACTTAATAATACAGGAGCTAGTTGTTTTTCGCTTCTTTCCTGGCAGGAAATTTAGCTAAATTGCCTACAGATAGCTTGTTCATTGGTGTTGGGAATATCTCGGCAAACACTTCAGGGTCGCTGTGCCATCTTGTGCGTTAAACAATATCCGAAACATTTTTCCAGCGAATTTTGGATCGCCTTACACTGGATTAAAACCGCCAAACCTTTGAGAGAAACAAAGGTATATGTTAATGCAGACCTTAGTTATTTATGTCTTACAGCACTGGAGGTTATGCCCGTTCTTTATGAGATATCTATGTATTGCTTTCCTTCATCTCCGAAGCATTTCCATCGATAAACAAGTTGTACCATATGCATTTCCTTGTGAGGCCTTTATAATTATCAAACCCTGTTTGTGTTTGCTTCGATTTGAAATACTGAAAAGATAGTTTTGCAAGCTGAAATCAGGATCTTTTAAGTTGTACTCAAAATGATGAATATTGTCCTACTGACCTTTGAATGTATTTTCACCGCTGTGAAAATCGTGACACAAATTCTTCTGCTGTTTCTCTGCAGTGTTTCTTAAAGGAAGCACCAAGTGGGGCTGGCATGGATTTTCTTATAGAACATAAGGGTTGATTATGGGATCCTGTATAGAATTCTTTGCATCGAACCAATAAAATTCCAGATCAGGTTATTACACACTGACATCAACGAATTCTCTTTCTCTGATACGTGTTTCGAATTCAGGTAAAGGATCAGAGGAGTCAGTGTCTTTTATGGGCTCAGCGCTGGCTCCCGAACAACTGGCTTCCCCATAATCTTTCATTAGATGAGAAAAAAGATGTTTTTAGAGAACCAATAAAGCTATCGTTGTTTAATTAACGAAACATTTTCATGTAAATCGATTTTGTACTGTCTCCGTTGACCTCTAACTTTTGAAGAGCTCAACTTCTTTCTCAGTTTGGTCGGCCACTTCCGAATCCTTGTCGTCTACCGACTGTATGGGTCGTTTTTATACTTCCGAATAATTTGCTTCTAGTAAGGCCTGAATCTTCGGTTCAGCACCAGGAAGAAAAATGACTGCTACAAACAATTTGTGAAATTTGTCCAAGTGAAAATAGCCAATTTCGTCGAGCCGACGAAATCGGCTATTTTCACTTGTACAAATTTCACAAATTGTCACTTCAAATTCGCGTCATTTGGAAATATTTGCATTGTATGCCCAGTTTTGTCTAAATCAGTACAAAACTGGACGACACAACGCTTTACCATTACGAAAAAATTGAATATATTGAAGCAAACTGTAAGTAAAAAAATCATGACGAGACCGGCAAACAACGGCTGTAGAAAAGACTCCTTCGTGCCTCACGCGATTATAAAACAAGACTTTGTAGGGTCCACCCGTGACGTCACAGGAAAGATGGCACAATTCAAGATGGCGAATGTCTCGAATTTGGAAGAGCTTTTACAAAGTGAAAATGGACTTTTGAGAATAAACGAATGGTACCTTTGGTGTACTTGATATATTTACTAAACATCTATGTGAAAAGAAAATGAACGTTTTTTGGGTTTACATGCCCTTTAAGATGAATGAGAATGTAAATCTTTGTTTGGAACGATAAGTTAATTGAGCTCTTTTACCGTTTTAGAGCTTTCCTCTAGCAACCTGTCTGTATATTTATCAAAATATTGGGTAGCGAATGACAGGGGACACACATGGCGTAAAGGTTCGTAATTTCAAGCTTTTTATCATTACTCGATTTACAAAACTTGGATGAAACGGATATTTTATTATAAATTTTGGTTTCCTTTCAACACAGGTTTTACTAAATGTGCTATAAAACCATACGTCGCCACTGATACGAAGTGCCTAACCTGCAGTGTGTAATGCTAACGGACACTATTGGAATACACTACAAATATTGCGAACATCCCTTTTGTTGACACTACTGCGAGAGGAAAAGACTAAGAAGCAATGGCTTTTGGTAATTGATACAGTAGTTGGAGAAGTGGTTTACAAACAGTAGCTATTGGCTTGATGGTGATACTCGCCGGTGTTAATTTCTATGTGCATTTGCTTGCACCTTACACCATTCAATCGTCGATTACATTAAGCACCGGCAAAGTCTCGATTACATTGAGCATGAGAGTATGAGGGATATGAAAGGTTTGCATTTAATTTGTATCATTTAAAAGTTTAAGCGTGTTTTTCCCGCTCCTTTTCTTACAACGCACAGACCAAACAACCAACTACCTGCATCTTAATTCACGACTCATACACAAGAGTGGAAGCGCAGCTCAAACTAAGAGCTCGAGTGCCGTCCGTCTCAGGCTTAAAATAATTTTGTGTGCCGCTGCGTGATACGAAAACCCAAAGGACTAAGTGAAAAAAATGGGTACATATTACCCATCCAAATGGAGGCGCACCGACTTCTAGGGGTTGGAGGTTAACCAGGCTAAATTACATGCAAGAAAAAATGAAAAATAAGGCTGGAAAAGGTAAGGTGAGACATGGTTTGATGCTAATCTGGTTTGCAGATTTAATGAATGCAACCGAAGAAGTTACAATTCATAGACCCAACGTTTCGACACTCCTGTCTAGTGCCTTCATCAGGGGTGATCTAAACGCTACAACAAGAGGTCCTTTTATATGATCACTAATTAGCGGCCTTTTTTTCTGACGAGGTGTAAAGAGGCGTCAGGAAGCAAACCGCCATCGTCACGATTTAAAGGAGCGTGGGCAGAGTTAATATGCCAAGCCTCCAAACAAAGGCGCTGGTGGTAACGCCGATTAGTGGTGTTAATTTTAGAATTATCCTCCCCAATTGTATGGTTAGTTAGGCATGTATGCTCCGATAAAGCTGAATTTTCCTTTTTGCAAAGGAAAACCGCTTTTTGGTGCTCTTTTAACCGTGTACCAAACTGACGTTTGGTCTGTCCGATGTATTCGTTGTCACAGTCATTGCAAGGAATAGAATAAATGGCGTCGGTTCGTTGTTCTTTCGTGACAGGATCCTTAGGTTTGGCGAAAATATGCCCCAAAGTCTGAAAAGGTTTTTGAGCAACTTTAACGTTGCGGCTATTCAAAATTCTCTTG
Organism: Pocillopora damicornis; assembly: GCF_964200805.1. Lineage (NCBI taxonomy): Eukaryota > Metazoa > Cnidaria > Anthozoa > Scleractinia > Pocilloporidae > Pocillopora > Pocillopora damicornis. The sequence continues at coordinate 3,392,857 of NC_142670.1, forward strand.
ATGGGTTCCGTAACACCCTGTATGTAAGGAATAACAGCAAAACCAGACGCTGGTTCCCTTTCATCAAGAGCGTTACTATTTGTAACTGGTTTTTGGCAGTTACGGAGAAAAGTTTTTCTATAGCCATTTGCCTTTAGGACATTGGAAACATATTTCCTCTCCTCAGCCTTCGAATCGAGTGAAGATGGTAGACAGTCAGCCCTCCTAAGTAAAGTTTTGGCTACAGACTTTTTATGGCAAATAGGGTGGTGAGAATCGAAGGCGAGGTATTTCTCGGTGTGGGTAGGTTTACGGCAGACACTTGTCTCTAAATTACCCTGAACCCCTCTGGACACACTTAAATCAAGAAAGGGCAAATGTCTATCCTTTTCACGCTCAAGGGTGAATTGGATCGACGGCTCTACTGAATTCAAATGCGACAAGAGGCGCTCCGCTTCATTTCCAGATACCGCAGAAATAACATCAACGACATATCGTTTCCAGAAAAAGGATTTAACCGGTGAAGTGACTAAGGCCTTTTATTCCACGTCTTCCATTACCATGTTAGCAATGACAGCAGAGACGGGCGAACCCATCGCTGTATCAAAAACTTGTTGATAGTAGGTGTGAGCCGTCGATCCAATTCACCTATGAATTGTAACTTCTTCGGTTACATTCATTAAATCTGCAAACCAGAGTAGCATCAAACTATGTCTGATTGTCCACCTGGTTGCCGTATGAACTTTTAGTTAAGATGAATACATTACAAATGTCAAACCATATATACGACCTACAACGAAAAACGCAATTAACGCCATAGCGGCTCACATGCTCACATACCGATAGGAAAATATTTACATTCTCTTTCACTGCCATTTACAGTTTAGTTCGGCCAAACGTTAATACATTTTCATCAACGTTCAAAGTCCATTAAGAATGTACTCAATCATTGCTCTCCATGAACATTTGGCAATTTTTACAGGCGCTTGAATTGTATTCCACCAATCAAATTTCATTTTGCCTCATTACACTTCACTCCATCAAGTGTCATTTCCCTGTAAATAACCTGCATTTTATCACGTATTGGAACCGCGTTATCCAACACCACTTAAAAAATTTCATACGGAACTAAATGCTACCGATAGTTAATTTTCAACGCTTTGTGCAAAGCGGGACATCAATAAAATTCTAAATCGGTTTTGACCATTTTTTCAACAAGAAAATGTATCTACGCCCTCCGGTGACATACGAGAGCTCAGGTATGTTAGGTCGACCGAAATGTCGGCCATACTATAATTAGTTTATTATGCCCACTGCACATTTTCCATTGCATTGAAATTAGCACCTACAACTTTACAGTTCAAACAATCGGATATTTAAATAAAATGGAATAAACACAGAATTGATTCCGCTCTGCAAAGAAAAAAATAACTCTGCAAGTCTTTTGTATTCGTTTTATAAAATGATAATTGGCATGTATCTCAACAGACATGAGTCCCTGGCTCTTCACAAAAGATAACGCACTTCACATCATCACACGTTGTTATCTAAAAGAGCATTAGAATTATTAAAATTTATTAGTTCCTCGTTGAGCTGACACATCCCTCACCCCGCCTCCTATTCTTCCTCCCCAATCTGAACAGACTTAAAAAAACGTAAAATTAAATGTGAATGTAAGTCCTCATTAATATGCAACTGGAGATACCCAGTTAACCGTATACAATTGTTATGGGAAAGGTTGTCGGAAAAATGAAGACAAAAATTTAAAGTGCACGCGACAATCTCAAAATATTACCTGGGTGGTGGTAATCAACATTGAAATAAGGATAAATTAGTAAGGGTTAACTTGTACTTTTTTCTGTTTTTCATGCAGTTTATAATTCAAAGTCAGTCTCGTCTTAAAAATAGGTGCAAACCCGTGATGCCCGGTCCTTAACGTGACATTTTCTTAGATTTCCCTGAAATCCCAAGGTCGTCTAACCATGACGTGAAAGCTACCCGCAATACCGCTCAAGGTTATCGCTTGCACTTCTGACACGCCTTTTCCCGAAAACGTTTCCAGAAAGAATTTAATTTATTATTTGCTTTTCTCAGAAGGCACGGTAACGAGTTCTGCAATCTTAGAGGTTCTTAATGCGTTCCGGATTTTCCAATCTCTGCCCAGCGGCACGGCATCCCTTGCGCGAGTCGCCGGCTACATCCCTAGCTTCGTTGCCATTTTTCATAAATGCATTTCGTTTTGCCAGCTGGGCAGTATTTTTAAGCAAATCATTTTAAAGCAAATCATTTTAAAGCAAATCAAGCTGATTAATATCTCATTAATCCTCTCCTTCTCTCTCTCAAGTCACTGTGGCTGCCGGCAAAAAGAATGGTGAAATGATTTTTGGTAGCAAACACGTCATTAAATGGGCTGACACGCGGCCTAAAAACAGTTCCTAATTAACCTAGACCTTCATTAGAAGTAACTCAGGAAGTTAGAACGTGAGGTATTTGTTTACAATTAAATTAATTAATGGAATTTTCATTCAGTTTATATCTGAATTCTCTCAAACAATTTGTTCATTGAAAAACAGTGAGCGATATCTTCAGTTTTATACTTTAAATACGCTTCCCGTAAGTCTTTACAAGTCCGCTCAATTTGCACACCTGTGGCGAAAATTTTACAGAAAACGAAGGTTTTGAATGAGAAAAAACTGCATTAAAATTCCCCTTTTCATGAAAGACCAGATTTACATGCGCGATCGCACCAAACAAATGAGCAAACTCCCACAACTTCAAAACATAGATTCAAATTTACTTACAATCAATCTCCATTTAGTGACTGAGCAGAGGTATATTCGTTCATCAATAGTCGATGGCACAAGTAAAACTTAAGTAAGATCATTGACTGTCTTTGAAGACAAAATTGTCGTGGCAGTCACTGAACCCAAGTTTCTTTAATAAACCAGTACTGTTGTTGTTGTTATTGTTGTTGTTGTGCTTGGTTTTTTCCTTTTTTAGCATGCAAGCGCTTTTTCATCTTACGCGCTCTCTAATTGACAGGTGTTAGATTGTGACAGATACTTGTGAAAAAGACGTTTCATAGTTTGTTTAGAAACCTTTGACCTTTTTTAATCACAAATAAAAATATTTCGGTGAAACCTCTCTTTAATTTGCATCAGCCCGGTACCATTTACTCGCTCTAAAATTGTTCAGCTCATAGAGGATCTTGCCATAATTACAGCCCTAAATCGTTAGGGTTCTTTTGCAAACATTTTGTCAAGGTTTAATTAAAAAAAAAAAAAAAAAAGTTTTACTTGCAAACCTCGGTCAGTCCGTAGTAAAAAAATTGTGCACTTTGTCTTAAGTACCGGTACTCAAAACCTTGGGCACAGTCTTACCCAATATGAACCTCCCGGCCGGTGATTAACATATTTATCACCAACTCTTACAAGAAAAACACATGCGGGCACAAAAAAGGCATTTCGATGTGTTAGGTACAAAACAACATGCATGTATTCATAGACCTCAGTGAACACGCCCTGCAACTTGTGACGAGGGAAAATTCCATCGGCTAGATTATCCCAAAAAAGTTGTGAAATGCACAAATTCGATAGCTGTTCTTCCAGCTGCAAGCGATGCAAAAAAAGTACAATTTTAGAGTGATTGTTATAATTTTATTTTTAACATACGTTCTTCAAATTTTCATGGGCATTATGTTCAACTACGAATGCGCGCTGAAAAGTTCACTCATCGCTCAGGTGAGCTGAGCATATTCTGTAAACAATATTTTTGCTTTTTTCAAGACTAATGTTTCAGCACATAATTTACTTTACGGTTGGAATGTGATCTTCGCTCCAAGCATCTCGCAAATGTAGGCATTTTTATCACAGCAAGAGATACTATTAAAGAGGCCTCCGTTCTTGGATATTTCCGCGCAAGTGTTGTTACCATCTGGCTCAGAATCTCGCCATTTCGAAATATTCAGTTGTTGTGCACTAACCCAAATCCAAACCCCGTCTCTCTTCCATAAACCAATGTGCCACGCACTATTATTCGAAGTACCACGCTTTTGAATCTCATCATTGATAAACTGCCAGTCTTCTTCAGTTTCGATGGAGACTACGTAACCTCCCTGGGATGTACAGACGTGCCAGTTGTCACGCGAATTCCTTCCGCTTTTCGAGAATATGTAAGAGGAGTTTTGAAACAGGTTGCTTGGCACTCTATGGAAAAAAAAAATGAATAAATAGATTTCAAAAAATTTATACTGTTGATAGCAATAGTGATAATTTTTATACCGCTATTAATTTTAATTAAAAACTATGGGTATCAGAAACCTCTGCCTCCCTGAAAGAAAAATTAAAATTAGGCTAGGTTTTAAAAGTGGAAATTGGGGAGATCAGGGTAATAGCACTGTTATTCTTTGACTTTTTTGTTTCGCTCTCTAACTTTCGTTTTGAATCACAATCCGATGTAATTCCAACAAAAGTCTATAACCAATTATTATGATAAATCAGTCAGATATTATCTTTTTTTTAAACTGCCTCACCTGCTCCTGGCAATTCCATCATCAAATGAAGGATGACTGTAGAAGAGAAAATGAGCAAATAAATTGATTATTATGTCCAGAATAACATTTAAAAGAATGAAAAAGTTCATTAGGTTTCGAGTTAGACTGGTACTAATGCATTTTATTTCCTGCAAGCAGTTTAACATCTACCCCCGACTTTGATTACCTTTCTCAAGGGAGATGACGGAGAAGTTTAAAAATGCACCATCTCCGCAATTTACTAACCAGCTGAACAAAACCCGTTACATGTGGAAAACATTTCTTAGGATACGGTAGACCTTCGCATTGCAACCAAACTCTAAATCAGTGATAAGGATGTAACATTTCGCTCTCTAGAAAAGAAGTTTCGTTTTAGCTCGATGTAATCGTAAACCGACTGAGACGCAACAATTCGAAACGGACGATGTTTCTTTAAGCGAATCAATCGGGTATCAAATCTTTCTGCTCAAATAAAACCTCAATTTGAATCCTTAAAAGGTGGTGTCCAAAACTTTGTGAGGTTTTTTGCATATTCTTGGGTGTTACTTAACTATAGATCAGCGGACTGCGGAGCCTCCGGAACCTCCGGAACCTGTTTTACCTCAGGAACACATATTTTTTTTTTTGTACAAGAAGAGGAATGAGATAAGTGTAAAGTTTGCTCTCGGGGATAAAGAAGAATAATTTAAAAGATTAACATGTTTTAATTGTGCATGACGTCGAACTTGGCCAGCAGTCAGCAGTCATCTAGGCTGAGTGTTAATAATTGAATAATAATTTGAAAGCTGTAACGGTTTGGGTACCGCAATATCTGAGTAACGCCTCATCCGAAGTCTTTCAGTGAACCTTTAGGCTAACCCTGGAATGAGGAACATGAGGCGTAACTTTTTTGCAAACAACGGGTCGAATGTTAAACTTTTCATGTCTAACCTACGAACATTTACGAACATTTACCAGTCGCGTTTTACGAAAAATTAAACAGGCGCGTTTTACGAACCCGCATACACTCCTTGCAGTTTCTCCCGAGATTCAGCTATCATCAGTGAATTGTGTTAATTTATGCAAATTTGTGGCAAGTTTCCCTAGTGACTTCACAGTAAGCTGTACCTCTGATTTGTTATAAAAATGTAGGGAAAAAGGTGCAGCTTATATGTTGGTGTTAATGGTACTTTTTTTTTTCTTTTCCTGTTTTGAGCTGTGCATTACAATGTACCTTAGAAAGTTTTCTCTCCCCAGGATCCTGTCCCATGATGACATAACTTGTTTTCTTGCTCACTGATTGGGTAACTTTTCCACCACATCTTTGAATCAAATCAGCAGCCTCCTGACTCTCTCAATACTTTCCAAGATTCCCTTAATAACAACTGTCAGTCCATCCAAATAGTTTTCCGCTCTCTAAAAAATTAAATTATCAAGTGCAAGCATAATTAGAAGGTGCAGACAAATAATTAATTCTTCCCTTGAAAACCTGTTAATACTGTCCAAACCGAAAAGTTATAAATGGCAAAAAGTAAAAAAACCTCTGAGGATACACCATAAACATTAAATTTTAGGATCAATGTCAGTATCTAAACATCTGTTCACCTACCCCTCCCCTAACCCAACAACAGTCAACTGATAACAGTTAATGTTGGATTGAGGGAGGGGTAGGTGTGCAGTTTCTTAGACACTGATATTGATCCAACATTTGTAAAACAACTGAGAGTAAAAGGATAAAATATAATTTTTTAAAACCTTTAACTCCCAGGAGTGACCAAGACAGAATTTCTCCTTACAATATAGATACAATATCATGCAGACAAGTAATGAGAATAAATACAAATATCAATCTTGGGATTATTAGTTGATCTATGACCAAATTCTCTCAACCAATGTCACAAGAATTGTACAGCAGACAGTAAGGAGAATTACTATAGAGATTTTGAGAGTAAAAGGCTCAATCAAAGCATACATTTTGCAATTTTTTTTTCTGTAAACTGTATCTGCAGATTTTCCAAACCAGCCTTAATTCTAATAATCTTCATTTCCCTTTGTCTTGCATCTTTCAGTAAAAATTTATTTGAAAGGATGGAAACCAAACCACAAAGAGCTTTGAGAAACAATAATTTAACTATGAGAATTAATTAACATGTAAATTCTCCCTAGAATATCCATACATTATCAGCAAACAGGTGCTGCCAACACTAAAATTTATCAGGTACATGTAGTTGTTATAATTGTTTGATTAACACTTCCCAATATGGTCATGCTAGGTGCTTCAATGATTGGTTCTTGAATGTGAGGGAATTGGTAGAAATGAAGCTTGAAAATAAACCTTTTAATAATGATGTAATAAGAAATTCTCATTATCAATTTACAGGAAAACATCTCACACAAGAGGGGAGAATTAACAATCAGATCTTGGACTTTGAAACCTACCTGAAGGATTTCCTTTGAACCAAGTGTCCTAGGACCATCTCTTGCCATAAAACTATGGTAGCCTGATTTTTTCTTTTCCAATGAGGGTGGAACTTCAACCACTTTCTCTGATTTTGACACCTTTGGTGTTCCTTTGATTGGAGTTTCCTCACAGACATCTTTTTTATCCTTTTTTGGAGTAACAGTTTTCTTTGGACTTGGTTTTGAGTCTCTAACTGAAGTTTCTGGAACTTTGGCAGCTTTGGTAGCCAGTTTGCTAGCAGGAGTTGTCTTTGGTACTTACTGAAATGTCCATGGATAAAATTTGAAGTGAATAAAAGTTGCATGTATATCAAACATTCTAACAACTGGGAGTTGTCCCAAATAGGAATGTTGATGGTGAAAGACACTGCTGCTTTAAATAGTGGAGACAAAGAGGCAACATCTTCCCAGAATGTCAAAGTTAAAGTCACCAAGAATGTAACTGAAAGTTCTGTCACTATTGTTACTGTTTTTGTATAAATTCTAGATACAGTAATGGTAGTATTTTGAGTAGTGTTAGTATTGTAAGTAATGTTTTGTTGCAAGTATTGTTAGTAATGTGCATCTGAGTAAAAACCATCTACTGTCATAGTAGGACAGGTTAATGTATATACAACATGCACATGTACCACCAGTTCACAAGTTTGAGTAAGCTTTTGGATCCTATACAGAGCCAAATTTAGTCATAAAATGTTACTGTTTCATCTACAAGTACCTTATTCAAATGCTTGATAACACTTACCATACACATGCAATCATATCAGATCCAATCCATTCTAGTATCAGGGTAGCAGGTTTATGCATTAATAGTAATGATTAATTTTGCAACAATTAAGGATGGTAATCAAAAGGCTTACAAACCTTTTTCTTCTCAGGGGAAGGCTTTGTAACCTCAGACTTTGATTCTGAGAAGTCTTCCTTTCTTTTCTTTGATGGTTGCTCGTTGTGTGATGGTTGACATTCCCATTTTCTCTTCCTTCTTTTTCTCTCCCATTTTTTTACTCTTCTTTTCTATTCACTCTGGAGTCTTCATTTTCTTAAGACTTGTCAGATCTTTGTGGGAAATGAAAAAGGATAAAAAATTATTGACTTGCTCTACAAGGAATTAAGGGATGATCATTAAGTGGGTTGAGCTCTGGATCAAGCTTAAAATTTGCACTCTCAAAAGTGATCAATTTTCTAATTTCTCATAACAATACCAATTCACAGTCAAACAGCAATGTAAGATCAGAGGAAAGAAAATCCACAGACAAGAGGATATTTATTGATTGAACAACATATTCTCAAAGATATTTTCATAACACTTGTGTGACAGACAGTGAAGAGAGTTGATTTAGATATCTTAAGAGCAAAAGAACTTATCCCTTTCAGGAACCCCATGGTGTTGTTTTTGCCAAACTATTCTCCAACATCTCCTAAATAATGCATGACTCAAACATTGGTCATTATACCCATTAATTTTGTGGCATGGTAGCTGTGAACCATAGTCCATTCTGATATAACTACTGTATAACAGATTGGCAGAGGGTTTACAAGGAATGCATGATGAAGCCCAAAATTAACATGTGATGCATGAATTTTATAGAAAGGCAAGGTATGGTGAGGTTTAAAGTTTTCCTTGTTAAATGCATGATGCCTGAAGTACTGTTTAAAATATGCAGGATGCCTGAATTTTTCTATACAAAAAAAATAGTGGGTGAAAAAAGTGTAGTTAGTTATTCACCTGTTTTCTTTCATTAGCAAATGTTTTCCTGGATTCCCTTTCAACTGGAGTAGGACCAAAGAAATCAGGTGTAGAAGTTGTTTTTTTCCCTTTAGGTTTGACTGATATACATGTACATTTCCTAAGGTACTGACAGGGAGAAGTTATTTAACAAACAAGAGCTTAGTTGGTGATCATTTCCTTTATTCTTGTGCCCTTAACCTTGACACCTGTGTATAACATGTGCCTATCCAAAAGTTAAAATTTTGGAGAAACTGGAAAAGCAAACACAATTCGCAGTAAATTTTTATGAATCGTCTTTCGCCAAAAAGAAGCTCCAGTGAAAGAAGACCATTTAAATAACTTACTTTCATCAAAAAAGAAATGCATATTAATGTTTGATTCAGGGGGAATATTGTAAAGAGAAATTAGATGCTGGTCACTCTTCACAGTCAAAAGGTTAAATGTATTAGCATAAGAGCAGTGTCCTATGACAGATCTACATGTAACATTCTCAATGCCTGATGGAAGAAAGGAAAAAACAAACAAACAGACAAAAAATAAAATTTAGCTGGATAATTTTAGAAGAAGCCAGATGCTTCTCCACAGCAATATCTTATGTTCTAAATGAACACCATGGTTTGGTACTGAAATGTCAAATATAATGAAAGAGGATGATGAAAGATACCTCTCTTTAACATGCTGGACCTCTTTAGAAGCTACATTGTCTGTCTGTTAGGCAAACTTTTTTAATTTCCTGGGCACAACTTCTTCTTCATCTGTAGGAACAACATTAAAGTATAACTTAAGTGCTGTAACATTCAGATCCTATTTAGGGCAGACTGGTCTAATGGTAAGTGTGCTCAAGCCTGGATAAAGAGAATGGCTTTGTTTTCTTTGGCAAGCTAATACATGTACATAAGCAAGGTTAAAGGTCACCTGATGTAAAATAAAAAAAAGATACTAAAAGTAAAAAATACCCTCATCTAACCCCAAGCTCACCTCACACTGAATATTTTCCTATCCAGCCCTCTCACTTCATAAATATGGAGAGTCCCCTAAACTCTTTTGTAGAACTCAGTCACATAAAAATATATATCCATATTCTCCATACTGTTCTCTAAGCATTTTCTAAGGTGCTGACAAGGAGAATTTGTTTAATAATCAAGAGCTTCCATAGTTGGTGATCAATTCCTTGACACTTGAAATTAGGGTCAAAGAGTTTAACTACAACTGTATAAAAAGGAACCAAACTCAAGAAAAAATTTGCATACCTCAGTTTTGGAGGAAGAGGATCTTCATCAGAATCTAACAGAGATGCAAGACTAATTCAGAAATGAGGTCAGGATATAATTGTGATGTCGTATATATAATTACAGTATGTACAACTGCTGAACTTAGATTAAAACCATTCAGACAAATACAGAGGTGTAACAGTATGTGTAGAGCCTCAAAATCTCTTCATGTTCTTCACAAAACATTACCTGAGTCAATAATGTTTTTTACTTTCTTCTTCCTCTTCTGATTTTCTTTTGGTTTTTGCTTCTGGGCAATGTCATCATCTTCACTGCTTGATAAACTCTGCCCTGCAAATTAACAATTACATATTTTTATAAGCACAAATGTGAGATAAATTCACTTCTTTGGACCTAACAATAACAACTGGATAAGATTAAGGGGGGGGGGGTGTTGTTCCTTGGAGCACAACTTTCTTACAAGACATCTTTTTTCTACCAGCTCAGAAAATCAAGAGAAGACACCAGGCTTGTGAAAAAAAATTAATAGTCTGGGTTAGGTGAAGTCTCAGGGTTTCTTTATCAATCACCTTTCAAGTCAATCAACAATTTTATTTTCCCTTCAGTCTGACTAAATGAAAGATTAACTACATGTAGTACTTGTCAAAATCATCAAATACTCATTAGTATTGCATACTGCAACTGTGCTGCAGACTTAGGAAGCTGCAGTTTAAACACATTTTTAGGGAATGCTAATGTCCAAGATATTTCTAACTTGAGTGAAATTTAGGTGGCAGTGTATCACATCATGCTGTTTAACCCTTAAACTCCCCGATGTAATCAACATGTAACTTCTCCCTAGACTATCTAGTATATAATGTCCAACAAAATGGTTATGAAAGTTTTTATCTTGATCTAAGTACAAATTCCTCTAACAAATGTACAAGGAAATGTGAAGCAATTAGAGGAGAGAATTAGAAAACAGATCTTAGGAGTTAAAGGATGAATACAAAAACTTCATTTTACAACCCTGTTTAGGATAAAAAAGAAAAAGGCAAAACATTGTAACTTATCAGCTTCACTCAGCTACCCTGACATACTCCGACAAACTACTGAAAATTATACCTACAAAGTTAGTTAACACACAGAACCACACCATTTCTCATATTCCAGTCCAGAAAGATACCTTGGGTTAGATATATGTAGTGGAATGAAACTCTTGGTTAAAACATGTTGTAAAATTACTTACCATGTGCTAAATAAAAGATTCATGACAAAGGAAATTTTACCATGTATGGCAATAAATACCAATTTTGGCGAAATAAGGTGTCCCCCCCCCCCCTCCCCTGGAGAAGAAAGATGGGAATGTGAATTGCTCCCGTGTATATGTAGATACACACGATGATCGATTCAGTCAGACAGGGGCTGTGATATGGGCAGATCTTTACTCCGTCACCTCTGAAGTCGAATTCCCTGATAACACAAATATCTTTCTCTCTCAAATGCTACATAAACCATTACTTACCTTCGTTCGACTCTTTCCTACATCTTGTTTCGATAAAGACTTCACTGTAGAATCTTTCCCGCGCTTATTTTCTACTTTCGAAGCGCCTTGCTTCGCTGTCTTTCCAGTAGGGCTGAAGAACGATCGAATATCCTGTACAAAAATATGTAATTATAACTGAAACACCGGTTAAACACTGCCGCTGAGAACTAAAACGACTAACAAACCATTTCAGTATGGCGACGTGTTCACATCACTCTGCGACATTTCGCGCCATCTTTGAAAATGTCCTGTACTTCAGTCAGCGGTCACCAACTTAGCTTCCAGACTCCTGCTGCTATTTCTCTTCCGCTAATTTTCCGAAAAAAACAAAAGGTCATAAGATAACTATAATCTAATTCAAATTCACGGAACCAAATGAAAGGAGCTGTCAGACGAGGGAGGTTGAACCGCTTGCAGTTGCCCCGCTAGATTGCTTTGAAAATGGCAAACAGATCCGCGAAGAACACTTCTCAGGGGTACGTACTCTGCTGTGGATGTCGATATTTTCATGAATGAATGCGCTCTAGCTTCGCGCACGCTAGTTCTCCGATTTGGTTGTTTCGCTGCGCTGGTATATCGTTTGTTTATTGAAAGATATTCAAACTCGCAACATGAAATTTGCAGAAAGTTATTTGAGATTGTAAAAGCTGTCATTTAAAAACAATTTCATGTAATATAAAATGACTCTATAGAAAAAAATATGAACATCTCTGTAGTATTCTTTGCTGAATCTTCACTACGTTCGCAAAGATATCAAATCCTCTTCTGTGTTTAAAGGAAGGACTGTGCCATTTAGCCATAACATACAAATCTATAATTCAACATAAAATTCCGTGAGGCTGCAGCTGTGCAATTTACAAGGTGTCAAGCATTAATGTTCGTAGTCGATGAATAATTCGATTGCGTGACATGACACCTTCCCTGAAAAAATATCGCGTGATTAAAGTTGTTTTGCAGCATGTTTCTGATTCAAAACTAGTAATAATAAAAAAGTTTTCGTGGAGGTTTCAGCGATAATAATGGTTGTTGTGTCATCATTTGTGTGATTTGTGGACTGAACTGACTGTTTCATCCTTAAGGGGGGCATTACAATTTTCGATGTTTTTTCAAGATCGGTTTTTTTGCCAAAGAATTTCGGTTCAGTTCGGATTGCGTGTTCATTGTGGTTAACGGATTTTCTGTTCTTTGGCATTTGGTTTTCGGCTTTCGTCAAAAATACTTATCTAATAGGCTTCGGATTTGATCTCTGATGTGGTTTTCGGATTTTCCTACTTGCATTCCGGTTTCTCTTCGATCCAAGCGGTCATTATGCGCCTCCACTGATCTCGAATAGCCGCGAAACCTCTGTGTGCTTCACCTGTCAACACTGTATCGGATCGATTAAGGTTTCGAGAACAGGGATGTGAACATTTATATGTTTTGATGGTTTTGCATGCGGTTTTCGGTTTTTAATGCAATTTTGTTTTTATTGTTGCTGTTTTGTTTGTTTGTTTGTTTGTTTGTTTGTTTTGCGGTTTTGCTGTGGTAGATGATTTTTTTTTGAGGTTTGTAATAGACCCTCTAACGGATTCTTGTTTTGCAAATTGAAAATCTCTCTTTCTAAAATTACAGATCTTCCTTTTCGTTCTATTCCGTGTCTTAAATAAGAGTAGGCCTTGCTTAGTTATTTCTTCTGAAATTGTACGAGGAATTCTTTTAATTTTTAATTTTTTTTATTTTCTGGAAATAAAGTGCAGTTGTCTTTTTCACTTCACACTTGAATTTATGACTGAAAGTGGGGGGAATGTGGGTTGAAAGTTGGGATGTCTGTGCCAGACAGCTTGTTCCTGCCTTTGCCTGTATTATCATGTATTAACTTTTTAATTTTCTACTGAAGCGCTTTCATGAAGATATCGACAGCATTGTAATTACTCCTGCAAAGTTTTGTTCTCTGAACTATCTGCCATTTTCGAATCAACCAATGAAAACTGAGTGTGCTTCAATTTCAGTCTCCCTTGTCTAACAGCTTGCTACAGTTAGCGAACTCCAACATCGTGCAGACCTCTGATTAGAGGCAGTGGAAAGTGAGGTGGGAGTGAAATATTGGATTGGTGGGACTGCCAGCGAAACTGGATTTCATTCAGTTTTGTTCGCTAGTTTTTATCAGGGCGAGGATCCCAGTGGCACCCCGGTAGAAATCTCCTCATTGGCATTCCGAGAGAGATCCCAACAAGTGTCCCGTGGGAATCTCGGCGGGAACTTGCAAAAATACCGACCCATACTTCAGAGGGTAATGACATCAGGGAACTCGTCTTTTTGTCTTTTAACAAACCATTTCATTCTTTCATACGAAGACGGTAAAATCGAGCAACCGTTTTAAACCCGTAACTGATTGTTATCACCATTTAATACTGGTTAACAACAAAAGACAAGAAAACAACTTTTTTAACCATAATTTATCATTTTAATGTTAAGTTTATTTTAAAAAATCGCTCAAAAATGTATCGAATAACTTCAACAAAATGATGATGCAGCGTAAAAACAGAGCAATAGACTAGAATTCTAGCAGTTAGACCTCTTGGTGATTACCCAGCAAATGATTTGCGTAATTTTCTTGCATAATATTTGTCAGATACAATGGTCCTAAGAAGAAAGATAATCTGCAATGCGTTGAGGACATTCTAACTCTAAATACTAACATTTATTTTAGGAGGCAAACATGGAATAAATTTTACTTCAGAGACAATTCGTCGTTTTATTCGAGTGGTTCCGCCCTAAGTGACCGTTCCGGACAACCCGAACAGGCCGATGGGACTGAGTCAAGGATAATCACAACCGCTTAATAGAGACCACCGCTGAAAAGCGGTGAAAGTGACAGTGCTTAACAGGAAAAAAAAATTCGCGAATTTAACAGTCAACCGCTTAATACAGGTTCGACTAATCATTCCGAATTAGCCAACCAGCCGACGTGAAAAGCTCTATTCACCAATGTGGTATATACTAAAAACTGCTACGTGTGTAAATGTTTCTTTTTAAGCTAGAGTTGGAAAGCCGATTCCCGGGTAAATACACGCGCAGGCGATAAACACCAAACCAACAGCCCATGCAAAAAGCACTATTCACCTGTGTGATATATTCTCAAAACTGCTGTAAGATGGGTAGATGGAGTAGGGCTATGGAGCACGAAGAGAGAGTCTAAGCAGACGAATGAGGCCTATTAAGTCCAGCAATTCTTCAGAAAATTCTTATCTTTACCCTTTAAAATCGTAGCTCTAAGATTTTTTAAAAAACCCCACCTGTGATGCTTCCCTTGAAAACACGTAGCTATTCACACTCCAATCCCAGGGGGATTAAAAGGAACCTCGACCCACCCCTCACCCCTTCGCATGGCTCCCTCGTAAATGATTGTAATGTATGCCATGGTCAGTAGAGAACTCCTTCTAAAACATCTACGTTGTCGCAGTTTTTTAGATCTGGGGTGAAGTAAGAATATCAGGGCTTATTGACTTTTCGGATCCAGTACAAGGTTTTTATTGGGGGAAGGAAATTTATCCTTGCTCGCCTCGACGTCAGTGAATATCTCGCGCTAGCTTCATTAAGCATCTCAGATTGAACATAACAGGAATGCATAGCGACAACGCTCTCCCCATGACCGTCTCTCCCTGGTTGATCCTTATTTCCAGGATTTATCCACGGCTTGTTTTTCCCGGTTTTCCTTACTCCTCAAAAACCAGCACTCTTAATTCGAGTTGCAAATGCCACCTTCTAAAACCGTTTTTATTTCACATCTTGCATGTCACCCAATCGAGGGTCTCCATGGGGTTAACCGTTAGCCGCATATCGGTCAAAAAACTAGCTGTTAGGCGTAAAAGTTGAACAGTTTTAACCCTTAGTTGTAGAAAAAATTAACTTTAAAAAACTTCCCTTCCTACAATGAGTTATTTGGTGTTATTCTGGATTAGCCACGGCAGAAAAATGGCCACAATTTTAACCGTTAGCCATAAAAAGTTCTTATCGGTCGGCCCTCAGTTTTAAGAAAGTTTCGGTTTTTTTAACAGGCTGTTTTAGTTAAGTTTGCTATCGTGGAAAAAAAAATCATCAATATTTTCTACACTCGACGAACCATACCGACCTAGGGTACCTCCCATGATGAGGACGCTTTCTATAAACAGAATAAAGTACCATCTCCCAAAGTGAAAGGTTATTTCTTTTTTCTTGCCTCTTCAACAATGTATGACTAAACATCATGTCGCTTTCCATGCTAAAAAAGGGCGTCGCGTGACATCCTAAGGAACGGCTGCCAATGAGACTGGCAGCCATAAAATCTAAAAAAATATCGAAGTTAATATCTCATTTAATAACTCTATCCAAGGAAATGGGAAGAGGTCGAGCGAATAAGACATAGGTGCGCTCATTACTCCAAACGAAAGATGTGACAAAACATCATATCTGTCACGTAACGTGCTAAAGTGCGTCGCGTGACATCCTAAGAAACGGTTGCCAATAATCGATATTAGCAGTTATAGAGTCAGAAAATATCGAAGTTTATCTCTCATTCAGTAAACCTATTCAAAGAAATGGGCAAAAGTTTAATAAGCGAATACTACTTCAAACGACAAGAAATGCCTTATGCAAGTCGATGAAGAAATTTTCCTTCCTTTGTTATTGATTTCCTCTTCCATTCTAACAAAATATCAAGCGACTTGTTTCATTGTTTGACATTTAAATGTTAGTTTATTGTACTTAGATAATAAGTAAACTATCTAATCGGAGAAACTAAATAATATCGTTTGGCTCCAACTTTCCAGCTCATTCTAAGCCTCCTTCAATGCTTTGTAAGCCATAACTAAAATTATAAAATAAAACTTCTCGTTTTGCCTTTGGGCGATTAGATTAAACAATATATTTAAAATGCATCGTTCTGCTTGTAAAAAATAACACAATTTATCTCATTCAAAATTAAAGAAGAAATCTCAGAAAATTAACTAATACCAAGACTAAATCCTTGCCATTACGGCCAAAATCTTTTATTTTAAGTCCAGATAAACCAAATTCTGATCGGCAGAAACTAACTTTAAGTACCAATGACTGAGTATAAATCCTCGAAAAGTTCATCACAATTTCCATCTGACATAGACAAAGACAATCGAGCAATCGAACAACTGATTATTCTCCAATTCCTATGGAAATTCTCTACACACGCACATAGCTGTAATAGCTTCATATCACTCATGAGACTAAACCGATTAGGAAAAAGTCTGTAAAAAAACTCTGGAAAACGTTTTCAAGACGTTTCAACTTCGACGTAATGTAACGCCCAAATCCTCTCAGTAGAAAATACTTAAATTAAAAATAACTTCTCATATAGCTAGTCATGATAATTTTAAGACATCATATGAAAAAAAAAACAAACTGTAGTTTGAGAAGGATATCAAAGATTAAGCTCGTAAAAGCAGTTTAGACAAGCAAAAAGGCAACTTTTGAATCAATGGAAATCTGTTCTCTTGTTAAACTTGACTTTGGCCGTCTTTTGGTTCTTCCTGCTTTGATGAAAAGAAGACTCTTGACAAAGGTCTCATCGGTAGCTTACAGGTTTCTGGTCCAAATATCAGCATTTGTAGGTATCCGAAAACTCCCTAGGATTCCAATGCTCACTGCCTTAACTGAAACATAAAAGAATCTCAGTTTAGGGAGGATAGTTGAGTTGCCATGAAATATTTCTCAGCACATGAAACGATACATTGCAAAACAGGATTGGTTTAAAAGAAATTTGCTATTTTACTCCTATCATGTTTCCAAAAAAGAATGTTATCATCGTAAACGTGTCCACTTTATTGTACTGCATCTCAGTTTGCAGAGAGAAAAATAAATTCGTAACCCAACTGAAAGGAAATTAACACGCAAGTATCACTGCTCGTATATGAGCAAAGATTATGATTTAATGTAACTTTGTATTGAATAGAATGTATCAACAGAATTATTACTTGTTCCACCTTTTAAATCTCCTTGAAATCCAGGTTGACGTCGTCACCAATAAGTACAAATGGTGCCCAGTGCCAAACCTCCTTAAGCTTTTCAATTTTTCTCATACACTTCATGGCCTGATTGAGAGCTTCACTGGCCTTCTTGCCTTTGGCAAGTGCATCGTAGAAGAAACTCATGAACTCCAGGGTTCCCTCGTCGCCAATCGCCCACAAGGTTACCACAACAGATCTGGCACCGGCGCCCAAAAGTGCACGCGCCATGCCGACCACACCCTCGGCCATGACCTCCCCACGAGCAGTGTGACAGCAGCTAAGTACAACCAGACGTGCTCGCAACCCAGCTTCTATCACATCTTTCATCGTCAGTAGATAGTCTTTCTCTTGCGGCTGACGGTTTTCTCTTGTGACGTTTGGTGCCAGGATAACTTCTCCAGTTTCCATTTTGCCGTGCGCTGCTATGTGAACTAAGGCCACTGATGATATTCGTTTTAACACTTCATCTTTTGTTGCCATTTCTCCAGTGAGAGGGGAGACATTGAGGATACGTCCGATCATTTCCACTTCTTTCCTTGCTCCTGGAAGTTGCACCAAAAGTGTTCCCTCATAGATGAGATGTTTGAAACATGGGTTGCCGACAAGCAATGCACCAGTCTTTACGTGAAAGTCAGCTGGACAATCATGAATTAGTTGCAAGG
The DNA here is from genome assembly GCF_964200805.1 of Pocillopora damicornis. Classification (NCBI taxonomy): domain Eukaryota; kingdom Metazoa; phylum Cnidaria; class Anthozoa; order Scleractinia; family Pocilloporidae; genus Pocillopora; species Pocillopora damicornis. Next base: position 3,410,947 of record NC_142670.1, read on the forward strand.
TCGTCAGAGAGGGAAGCACACGAATTCTGAAAGAATCACTTAGATATGATGAGTTGGAGTCTTGCAACGCTGCATAAGGTACAAGGCAAAATGGCCCCTCAGGAACGAGTGTGATCTCATCGTTGCCTTCGATCAGGTCAGAAATAGGAGTAACGATGATGTCATGCAGCTTCTTTAAAGCACTCGATTGGGAGTGTCTCAAATCAACTCGCATCACATCATTGACCACTTCCTCTTTTGGCGGCGAGTCAAGCGGAGGATTTTCGACTGCAACAGTATCTCTTGCACCGATCTCCTTAAGAGCAGATTTGTTCAGTAGCTTGATGAAACATTTCAATTCATCCTCAAACTTATAATCGTTGACGTGTACCTGTCTCATCTGGATGTTATCTTCACTGAGGCAAACCCAGAAGTATACGCATGGTCCATTAATAGCTATGAAAACTGTGCTCAATGTAACCCCCCTCAGAGAAATGTGGGATGCGCCGTGCGTTAAAGAATCTCCAGGCTGATATTTTGCGACCATCAGGTCTCTCAGACCTTGAGCACGTCCTTTCTCTGTGGCAAGTAGAGCCTTCACAACTTGACCTCGACTGACATTTATACGCCACAAACCTTTGTATGCTACTTGGTACTGATTACGATAACAAATCTTCCACTGATCGTTGAGTTGAAGACTGGCCCTGATATCATCATACAATTCTACACTCGAATAATAACAGTCAAAGGCTCTCATAAGATTTCCTTGGCACTCAAAACTGCTTCCAAGGGAATGGAGTGAGCACGCCTCTACGGTCTTCTCTCCCACTTCTTTAGCAATTTCTAGAGAACGTTGATAATACCTGATGGCTGTTTTGAAATCTCCTAGACTATGATAAGCGTTGCCGAGATTGCCATAGCTTGTTCCCTCTCCGGCCTTGTCTCCCACTTCTTTAGCAATTTCTAGATCACGTTGATGGTACTCCATCGCTGTTTTGAACTGTCGTAGACCTTGATAAGTGTTGCCGAGGCTACCATAACTTGCTCCCTCTCCGGCCTTGTCTCCCACCTCTTTAGAAATTTCTAGATGACGTTGATGGTACTCGATGGCTGTTTTACACTTTCTTAGACTGTGATAATCGTTGCCGAGTCTGCCATAACTTGCTCCCTCTCCGGCCTTGTCTCCCACTTCTTTAGCAATTTCTAGATCACGTTGATGGTACTTGATGGCTGTTTTGAACTCTCCTAGACTGTGATAAGCGTTGCCGAGATTGGCATAACTTGCTCCCTCTCCGGCCTTGTCTCCCACTTCTTTAGCAATTTCTAGATGACGTTGATGGTACTTGATGGCTGTTTTGAACTCTCCTAGACTGTGATAAGCGTTGCCGAGATTGCCATAACCTGTTCCCTCTCCGGCCTTGTCTCCCACTTCTTTAGCAATTTCTAGATCACGTTGATGGTACTTGATGGCTGTTTTGAACTCTCCTAGACTGTGATAAGCGTTGCCGAGATTGCCATAACTTGCTCCCTCTCCGGCCTTGTCTCCCACTTCTTTAGCAATTTCTAGATGACGTTGATGGTACTTGATGGCTGTTTTGAACTCTCCTAGACTGTGATAAGCGTTGCCGAGATTGCCATAACCTGTTCCCTCTCCGGCCTTGTCTCCCACTTCTTTAGCAATTTCTAGATCACGTTGATGGTACTTGATGGCTGTTTTGAACTCTCCTAGACTGTGATAAGCGTTGCCGAGATTGCCATAACTTGCTCCCTCTCCGGCCTTGTCTCCCACTTCTTTAGCAATTTCTAGATCACGTTGATGGTACTTGATGGCTGTTTTGAACTCTCCTAGACTGTGATAAGCGTTGCCGAGATTGGCATAACTTGCTCCCTCTCCGGCCTTGTCTCCCACTTCTTTAGCAATTTCTAGATGACGTTGATGGTACTTGATGGCTGTTTTGAACTCTCCTAGACTGTGATAAGCGTTGCCGAGATTGCCATTACCTGTTCCCTCTCCGGCCTTGTCTCCCACTTCTTTAGCAATTTCTAGATCACGTTGATGGTACTTGATGGCTGTTTTGAACTCTCCTAGACTGTGATAAGCGTTGCCGAGATTGGCATAACTTGCTCCCTCTCCGGCCTTGTCTCCCACTTCTTTAGAAATTTTTAGATGACGTTGATAGTACTTGATGGCTGTTTTGAACTCTCCTTGACTGTGGTAAGCGTTGCCAAGATTGCCATAACCTGTTCCCTCTCCGGCCTTGTCTCCCACTTCTTTAGCAATTTCTAGATCACGTTGATGGTACTTGATGGCTGTTTTGAACTCTCCTAGACTGTGATAAGCGTTGCCGAGATTGCCATAACTTGCTCCCTCTCCGGCCTGGTCTCCCACTTCTTTAGCAGTTTCTAGATGACGTTGATGGTACTTGATGGCTGTTTTAAACTCTCCTAGACTGTGATAAGCGTTGCCGAGATTACCATAACTTCTTCCCTCTCCGGCCTTGTCTCCCACTTCTTTAGCAATTTCTAGACCACGTTGATGGTACTTGATGGCTGTTTTGAACTCTCCTAGACTATGATAAGCGTTGCCGAGATTGCCATAACTTGCTCCCTCTCCGGCCTTGTCTCCCACTTCTTTAGCAATTTCTAGATGACGTTGATGGTACTTGATGGCTGTTTTGAACTCTCCTAGACGTTGATAAGCGATGCCCAGATTGCCATAACTTGCTCCCTCTCCGGCCTTATCTCCCACTTCTTTAACAATTTCTAGATGACGTTGATGGTACTTGATGGCTGTTTTGAACTCTCCTAGACTGCGATAAGCGTTGCCGAGATTGCAATAACTTTTTCCCTCTCCGGCCTTGTCTCCCACTTCTTGAGCAATTTCTAGACGACGTTGATGGTGCTTGATGGCTGTTTTAAACTCTCCTAGACTGTGATAAGCGTTGCCGAGATTGCCATAACTTGCTCCCTCTCCGGCCTTGTCTCCCACTTCTTTAGCAATTTCTATATCACGTTGATGGTACTTGATGGCTGTTTTGAACTCTCCTTGACTGTGATAAGCGTTGCCGAGATTGCCATAACTTGCCCCCTCTCCGGCCTTGTCTCCCATTTCTTTAGCAATTTCTAGATGACGTTGATGGTACTTGATGGCTGTTTTGAACTCTCCTAGACTGTGATAAGCGTTGCCGAGATTGCCATAACTCGTTCCCTCTCCGGCCTTGTCTCCCACTCCTTTAGCAACTTCTAGATCACGTTGATGGTAATTGATGGCTGTTTTGAACTCTCCTAGACTGTGATAAGCGTTGCCGAGATTGCCATAACTTGCTCCCTCTCTGGCCTTGTCTCCCACCTCTCGAGCAATATCTAGACATTGTTGATGGTACTTGATGGCTGTTTTGAACTCTCCTAGACCTTGATAAGCGTTGCCGAGATTGGCATCACTTCTTCCCTCTCCGGCCTTGTCTCTTACTTCTTGAGCAATTTCTAAACATTGTTGATGGTACTCGATTGCTGTGTTGAACTGCCCAACATTATGGTAAGTACATCCGAGACTGGCATAAGTGTTTGCTTTGACTTTTAGTTCAGCATTCGATTTCCTTATTAATTGAAGCAGAAGTTCGTGATTGTTTTCAATCTTAAAACGTGTCAAGGGTAGCTAAATCATGGGTGGATTTGCGAAAATGCAATGGAAATTTGTGTTTTAATAATAATGAGGGTATTGGATAAACTGTAAAATTGGAATGAAAATTCGAGCGTGGATTTCTTGAAGAGATTTGATTTCAAGTTATTCGAGATTGTTAATTAGCTCTTAAGCGCATTTATTAGTTTAAGTTCGGTCGTCATGGTGATGCTTGTCTCAAGACAAAAATGAGGGGCATTTTACAGAAACTCTGGATTAGTTAATATGGCCTCTTCTTTTAAATAAAGTTTCGTGGAATAATCGAAAGAACTCGTTAATAATATTTCAGCTTCTTTAAACTGCTCAGTGCGGTATAAGAGAACATCGCTTGCATTATTTGTAGAAGAATCTGCCTGGAACGTATTGATTTTTCTTGAAAAATTATTCGCATTGCATCTCGTATCACGTTTGAAACATTCGTTAAAGGATACTGCCAATCCCATGTGCGACCAGCTCCTTGCTTCTTTATACAAGCAAAGTTCGACACAAGCTCTGGCTCCTGAAAAGGAGAGAATAATTGGTGGTGCAAGTTAATTTATCACTGTTAAGGTATAAACGTATTGATAAAATGGACTTAATTTCCCAGTTAGCTGGGAACAAAAATTGTGATAATGAAGGAAATTTGAACTTGTAGAAGAACTGAAAATGAACAATAAGGAGCTAATGCAAAGCGGCTACCAATTAAGCTTCAATTGATGATGATAACGATGAATTTTTCGCGCATTCTTCACTTCAATATGCACTTCAGCACTTTTCAGCACTTTTCGGGAGTTTTCGGGCAGACTGCATTGAGCAGTTAACTTTTGAAAGGGAATTTTTCAGGTGCCTCCTGCCTGGGTTCGTCCCCTGCTAAGAGTGACTGAGAAGATGCAGGAAACGGGGCTTACGGGTTTCCACCCATATCCGAGACAAGAATATTAAAACATTTGCAGATGTCACAGCTTAGGCAGCAGCACATTGTCCTCAGATGTTTAAAGACTCAGGGTGATGGTCCAGTCTAGGGCTTGAACCCTCGACCCTTGGCGCTCTACAACGTGAACTAACCAGGAAGCGGTATTTGAGAGTTTATTGACGTTTTCTTATGCTTTTTACCCACATCACAGACGTTGACACACCAGATACAAATGACACTTGGAGTGCAGCTACCTGCCACAAACCACACAATCCTCTTTTGACGAAATCAAAGAATAGAATGTTGATGGCTTATGTCTGAAAAACCCACCTTTCTTAATAGCCTTGATTAGAGTGGGTTCCAATTGAACGGCAACTGTTGCATCATCGAGACATTCCACATAGTTTGCTATGAGATTCCGAAAAGAAGGTTTAAAAAAGTGGTAATCACACGCAATTGCAACAAAGAAGCCTTAAAAATTACAATTGCTTAAAATGCAACGAGGATCATTTCTTTGCTTAATTTTCATCCGCTACAGGGCGATTTGTGTTTTTACGCTACTTTTCTGCAGTTGCTCAATTTTTTTCTTTTCTTGATGCAGATTGTGTATTCCGTTTTCTTGTAACGCTGCACGACAGATTTATATGTTTACATGTGAAATTCTTACCCAAACGGAAATGAGCTGTTGCCCTGTTGCTATAAAGCTTGGCGTTAAGCCGTATATCTTTGCAGTTCACTTGAAGTCCTTCTGTGTAAGAGTTTATCGCGTTATTAGCTTCTCCTTGTCTGTATTCTTTGTTACCTTCCTCGAGACATACTTTCGCTATCCCTGAGAGCACACAGTTTTGGTGTTAATGATATAGTAATGAGTGATACGACTTCATACTACAACTTTATACTTCCAAACGAACTTTTAGGTTAAAGGAGCGTAGAGCTACGAAAAACAAAAGATCAGAATAGTTTAATATTTGTACATTTTGTTTGTGTGCAAGCTGTCGAGAGTCTGGGCTGAAGCTTGGCCATTAGCATTTCACGTTTATCGGTTTACATTTAGGTTGAGAGGCTTTCACAAACTCCTTTTACACCTGGCTTACGTTTTCCAAAATATCACAAGTTTCACCAGGAGATCCTATTTCAACTCAATTTCTTTTACAATTGCCCTTCAGGAGAGTTTATCTGTGCAATTTGTTTGCTTTAAAATATGCAAGCTATTTGGAGTTTTAGCTGTAGCTTCGGTTATAACCGGATCAAGTCTGTTCGGTTTACACTTAAGTCGAGAGGGATTCCAAAGTTCCTTTTACATCTGCGTTACACGTTCCAAAATATCAAGTTAGAATATAAAATCCCACGAGTTACTGAGAAAAAATGCATAAAGCAAAGCAAAGCCAGGAGCGGAAAAGGTTGAAATTTTTTAATGTTCTGATAACAAAAGAAACATTGTGCTGAGAGTGACAAGAGTTCGTGGTTTGCCCATCGTTCAGAAAAGAGCGCCGGAAAACATGTCTTTTGTTTTTGCTGTTTTTTGATTGGGAAAGTATCACTTTCCCACGAAGTGCCATTTTGCCTGTTATAAAAGTCAGCGGTTCTACATTTTGTTGGCTGGTGGTTTACAGCGTGGGCTTGGTATTGACATAACTGTTTGAAGAGGCGTGAAATGCCTCCTCTTCTCTGTAGAATTCTCAAATTGCGTAAAATTTCTGCCAAACATGTATTGAACAGTAAAGGACAGGAAGGTGTTAGCGCAAATACTTTCCTTTTGGCGGCCTCAAAAAGTTACCCGTTTGCAAATTTTTCAAAACTCGACTTTGACAGGTCTACGGGTACCAACAGCTCCCTCTTACCGAAAGTGACTTTTATATAAGAAATGACAAAATTTAGAATAATTTCATATATATAAAAAGTACATTAAGGATAATACTTTTTTCCGCGCAAATATTGTTCAGTTTAGGTGTAAATTTTAGATAAATAGTTAATCTCCAAAACTTTGTGCGTTGATTTACAATA